>NC_133220.1:465208-487708 GCF_040436345.1 Pagrus major | reverse complement strand
CAACCAACAACAACAACCAACCAATACCAACCAACCAACAACAACAACCAAACAACAACAACCAACAACACCAACCAACCAACAACAACCAACAACAACAACCAACCACAACCAACCAACAACAACAACAAACCAACAACATCCAACCAACAACAACAAACCAACAACCAACAACAGCCATCAGAGACAGGTGAGATAGGTGAGACAGGTGAGACCATGAGCTCCCTGGTGGAGGTACTGCAGTAAATGTCAGACCTCATGTGAACCACATGGAGGAGAGAACACTTGATGTCAGCTGTTGTTGTTATTGTAGTTCAAACGTTGTGGCTGTGATATTTAGTGATTTTAAATCAAGTGTAATGTCGTCTCAGCAGTCTCAGTCTCTACCTCCACTCACATGAAGAACAAGTGGTCTGAACGTTCAGGTAAGACAGCAGCTCAGGTTACAGGTGTGTGTATGTGTGTGTGTGTGTGTATAAACAGTCATCAGTGTGTGTTGTGTGATGAGAGGCTGACAGGAAGGGTGTGTGTCGTTGACGCCTTTCATCTGGAAATGGAGGATTTAGGAAGAGGAAACTGCAAACACTCATTTTTATGTGTCGATGCTCTTTGATGTTCCTCACAGCAACCTGACGTCTGGACACACTACACACACACACACTGCACACACACACAACATACACACACTACACACACTACATACAGTCTACACACACCACACACTCCACACACTGATGCTGGACACTTCAGTGAGTTTCCCTCGGAGCAGTGAGTGTATTTCATCTTCCATCATTTCATAAAGCTCAACAATCTCATGTTTTGTATTCATGACACACCACTGCTCTGTGTGTGTGTGTGTGTGTGTGTGTGTGTGTGTGTGTGTGTGTGTGTGTGTGTGTGTGTGTGTGTGTCTCGTTACCTGACGGCCCATCACACACCTGGAGGGGCGGAGCTTCAGCATGTAAAAGCAGGTAAAGCGTCAGTGTTTCATCCTGCAGCCTCAGACAGGAGCAGCAGCATCTGAAGGTGAGACAAAGAAACATCTCATGACTCGTGAGCAGCCTTCACACAGACACACACATCGATCTGTACTGTGATTACTCTTCTGAATACTCGAGTCATCAGATGTTTCATTAATTACAATATATTTTCATCATCAGCTTGATTGATTTATGAAGAATAAACAGCCTTTACTCAGACTGCAGCTCTGTGACAGTAAACTGAAGATCTGCGAGACGTCTGAGGACCAAACACCGATCAACAGTTCAGGGTTAGGGTTAGGGTAGTAATCAAAACAGTGGTAGTAATCGTTAGTTACAGCTCGTTTGTTTGTTATTTGTAATCAGCTCCAGTTTCCAGTTTTAACGTCAGTTTTTATGAATGTGTTATTTTCAGAGATCAATCAGGGTGGAAGTTACTCAAGTTACTCAAGTATAATTATGAGGTATTTGCACTTCAATGGAGTATTTCCTTGTTCTGCTTTATATGTCCACTCCACTACATTCTGAAGAAAAATACTTTACTATTTACTCCACTACATTTATTAGATAAAGTTAGTTACTAGTTGCTTTGGAGATTACACGTTGCATCAGAGCCACAGTAGAACATTTACATTTTTTTTTATCATCAATCATAATAAAAACAGTGATTGTGATGATCAGCTGACTCACTGTATACAGTTTATACATACATGTAAATATATGGATCAGTTACTGTTACTGATACTTTGATACTTCAGTACATTTAACATCACTGAATCTAAAGATTAATAACAGGAAGTCAATTTTGAGGTATTACATTTTGAAAATGACAGATTCTTTGTGAAAACTGTCTTCCTGTCATTAACGTGACGACTGTAAACATTCTGTTCAAATGATGCTCAGAGTCTCTGTGACGTCACTGACATCCTGACCTGCACATCAGAAAGTAATCAGAGTACAGCTGCTCATCAGTGAGGTGACCTGAGCGTAGGAACAGACGAGTCTTCAGCTTCATGTGGTGAAAACATCAGGTTTAGTTACATCTCCTGCTACTTTATCTGATTACTTTAGTTACTAGTTACTTTACAGATTACACGCTGCATCAGAGCCAAAGTGGAACATTTTTAAATCAATTGATTTGCTCATCAATCAGATAAATAAAACAGTGATAATGAAGATAATCAGATGAATGTTGACTACCAGAAGTGATAATCGATTGATCTGAATGGTTGTGAGTGATGAGGTCATCACTGACGTCTCAGTGTGAAGTTAGTTTGATGTTGGATATTGGACAGACATTCAGCCCGGAGACACCCAGCAGTGTCGGCAGCAGGAGGACGGTCAGCTGATCACTGATCAATAAATGACCCTGTTTGATTGATTTGCAGTGAAACTATGTTTCTTCATGCTGACTGGATGATATTAGTGACAATTATGATACAAACAACAATAAAGTGATGATGATGTCACTGAGCAGGACACGGTTTACTGCTTCTTCTGTTTTAGATCAATATTTATTCATCCAGTTATTGACACAATTAAACATTGGAGTCAGAATCAATCACTTTATTATTGTTCGCATCATAATTGTCACTAATATCATCACGTCTGTCCAACATCCAACATCAAACTAACTTCATTGCGGCACGTTTCAGTGTGTTCTTGAAGGCGGCAGGAAGCTGAACCCTCACAGCTGACAGCTGATGTCACTGCCCCCTGGTGGTGCGGCAGACCAACACCACAACGTGACTGAGGTCAGAACAGAAGCCATGTTGGCTCCAACAGTCACTGTAACTGAAGTACTTTTACTCGAGTACTATTCATACAGCTGACTTTCACTTTTACCAGAGTAATATTTAACACAGTATCTTTACTTTTACAACTGATTTATATAATCATATAATATAATGTCTTTATATGAAAAGTAACTTATTACTTTACCTGACAGGTTGATGTAGTGAAGTAAGCACTGAAGTGAAAGTACAAAGCAGAAGAGAATTAGATGTCTCAGGTGTTGTCTCAGGTGATGTCTCAGGTGATGTCTCAGGTGTTGTCTCAGGTGATGTCTCAGATGATGTCTCAGATGATGTCTCAGATGATGTCTCAGGTAATGTTTCAGGTAATGTCTCAGGTGATGTCTCAGATAATGTCTCAGATGATGTCTCTGGTGATGTCTCAGGTGTTGTCTCAGGTGTTGTCTCAGGTGTTGTGTCAGGTGATGTCTCAGATGATGTCTCAGGTGATGTCTCAGATAATGTCTCAGGTGATGTCTCAGATAATGTCTCAGGTAATGTCTCAGGTGTTGTCTCAGGTGATGTCTCAGATAATGTCTCAGGTAATGTCTCAGGTGATGTCTCAGGTGATGTCTCAGATGATGTCTCAGATAATGTCTCAGGTGTTGTCTCAGGTGATGTCTCAGATAATGTCTCAGGTGTTGTCTCAGATGATGTCTCAGATGATGTCTCAGGTGTTGTCTCAGGTGATGTCTCAGATAATGTCTCAGATGATGTCTCAGATGATGTCTCAGATAATGTCTCAGGTGTTGTCTCAGGTGATGTCTCAGATAATGTCTCAGGTGTTGTCTCAGATGATGTCTCTGGTGTTGTCTCAGATGATTTCTCAGGTGATGTCTCAGATGATGTCTCTTGTCTCTGTCCAGGTGAGGACGATGAGGCTTCACTGAGTTCTCCGCTGCTCCTCCAGGTGTGTTCCAGGTGTCAGGTCACATGATGAGCTCCACCTTCTCTCCGTCCTCTTACCTGAGCTTCAGTTTGCCTCCTGCTGCTGCTCACTGTGACCACGCCTCCGTCCCCTTCCTCCTCTACCCCTCCAGCATGGACCCTCTAAAGGGCCCCGGGCCCCCGCTGCTGCCCTACCTGTCCCCCTTCCACCACCACGGACACTTCAGCGTGTACGAGTGTCCCTTTGAGCCGGCGTTCATCCAGAAGAGGAACGAGCGCGAGCGTCAGAGGGTCAGGTGTGTGAACCAGGGCTACGCCAAACTGAGGGAGCACCTGCCGGGACAGAGTGCCGACAAACGTCTCAGCAAGGTGGAGACGCTGAGGGCCGCTATCAGGTACATCAAGTACCTGCAGGGCCTGGTGGAGACAGGCGACGGTGGACTCAACTCATCTCCTGGACCAGACTGTGGACGACACCCTGAGGGACAAACACATCCAACGTCCTGCTGAGAAACACCTTCAGACTGTCTGAGGGACAAACACGTCCACCGTCCTGCTGAGAAACACCTTCAGACTGTCTGAGGGACAAACACGTCCACCGTCCTGCTGAGAAACACCTTCAGACGGTCTGAGGGACAAACACGTCCACCGTCCTGCTGAGAAACACCTTCAGACGGTCTGAGGGACAAACACGTCCACCGTCCTGCTGAGAAACACCTTCAGACGGTCTGAGGGACAAACACGTCCACCGTCCTGCTGAGAAACACCTTCAGACTGTCTGAGGGACAAACACGTCCACCGTCCTGCTGAGAAACACCTTCAGACGGTCTGAGGGACAAACACGTCCACCGTCCTGCTGAGAAACACCTTCAGACGGTCTGAGGGACAAACACGTCCACCGTCCTGCTGAGAAACACCTTCAGACGGTCTGAGGGACAAACACGTCCACCGTCCTGCTGAGAAACACCTTCAGACGGTCTGAGGGACAAACACGTCCACCGTCCTGCTGAGAAACACCTTCAGACTGTCTGAGGGACAAACACGTCCACCGTCCTGCTGGACTGGAACTGAGAAACTACAAGAGAATTTATAACACAGACAACAACCAGCTGAGACTGAATCATTTCTATATGAATAAATTATAATAATTATTATAATTAAACTGCAGCAGCAGAATTTACTCTGATTACTTACGATGAAGCTGAACAGATATATGCTAACATTAGCATGCTAACAAAATAGGCACATTTACCATGTTCACGTTCTAAGCTGAGCATGTTAGCATGCTATTGGCAGTGAATCCTGATTGGTTCACCCTGATAGTCTTACTCTGAACTAACCAATCTCTCTTCTCAGGCCTAAACCCAACCAATCAGAGGCAGAGCAGGGCAGGATAACCTGACGATGGCGCTAGATGAAAAGACAGGAACACCAGAATTATAACAACTTGTAGCAATTGCTGCTGCTAACGTGGCTAAAGGCTGAACACAGTGCAGCAGTGACACTGGTCGGCTGTAGGTGGCGCTCAGAGTTCACCTGCAGATCAATAACATCAGGATCAGCTGCAGCAGAATCAATGCTTTCTGTCCCATTTTAAATTATGACCTTTTTATTATTTCTAAGCTTAATTTCAGACATTTCAAGGCCCTGGAGACAGATTCAAGGCCTTGATGATCAGTGAGGACAGGATGATGTAGAGAGAAGAAGCACTGGAGCCAGTGTGATCATTAAATATTGATTTAATATTTGTCATATTTAGCTGTGAGGAAACAGAATGAGTGAGGATGCATTAGAAAAATAAAAATCACAGAAGCGTCTGTAGTTTCATCTTCTGTCTGAATCTGTTCTTTAATAAATGTGACGTTATTGATCACCAGACATCAGCTGACAGACACGATCAACACTTGAACATCAGTCTGACGTCCTGTGTTGGAGTGAACTGGCGTCACCGTGAGACCGACAGGACAAGCGCTGGAGCTCAAGTCCTCGATCCTCTGAGGTTTCTCACGTCGATGTGACATCTTTAAGGTTTAATGTGAACACTGAAGCTGAGTGAGGACGAACACCTGAACACTTTCAGGACTCTGAAGAGAACCAGCTGTAACGTCCTTCTGATCGTTAGTCGACTACTTGACCGACACATTTGTTGTCTCGTTAGTTTCTCTGTAAAGTCACGTCTCTGCTGTCAGAATAAAATGCTGCTTGTTTTTAATAAAGTCCAGATGTTAAACCTCTTGATGCTCAGTTCTCACTGCTATTTCCCCCAAAACATGAAAAGTTCACCAATTATCAAATTCATCTTTTTAGTCATTTATCAAGCAAGAATGCCAAAAACAGTCTCTGGTTGAAGAGTTTTGCAGCTGTTTTTCACGTTTCTTGAATAAAGTCTTCGTCCAGTCGACATGTTGCTCCGTCTTCACTTTAACCCTCAGAACCCCGAAACCACCAGCTGACCCGTTCATCACAGCCAGACACTGAACAACTAGAACTACTGTCAGCTTTTAACATTTCCAACAGTCCTTGAATGAATCATGAGCTGAAACATGATCACATGATGAACTATGAAGAAACAAACACTGAGCAGTCAAACCTTTGAACCTGTGACATCATCACTTCCTGCTGCCAAAGACGTCTTTTAAATCATTCTGACATCATTTTGTTTAATCTGAAGATTAATGAAACTCATTTTTTATATCGTCAGAGTCGGGTCTTCTTCTTCTTCTGGTGTTTAGTGACGCTGCTGCAGTTTCCCGTTTGTCAGAGACGAGTCGTTAGGGGCAACACTTTCAGCTCAATACTCTGGTGTATTGATCCTCAGCGATCGAGTCTGAGGATCATTTTCTACATTAATGAGATAAATTCATGCAAATCAATCAAACACTGACACACGAGCGATCTTTGGCTTTCAAGATTAAAACTCAAACACTGAATCAAATCTGTTCAACATGACGGACGAGTCACAAACACGCTGCTGCTTCCATCAGAAACAACCGATCGATCAGTTCTATTGATCTCAAACTGATTTCATCATCACTTCAACTTTTCTTTATGTGAATATTAAAATATATATTTAAAGGCTCCATGTTGATCTTCAGGAGCTTCAACTGAATGAGACAGTGATGTGCAGATTAACAGATAATCAATATATTGTTCAGTCACAGAAATCAATCAGCTCGACAGTGAAGAAGAGACCTGATTGGTTCCTGGTGTTCTGACATCACAGCTTCTGTCCTCAGTGTGGACGACAGCTGAAATTATCCAAATATCAGGAAAATCAGCAGAAACCGATGGATTATCAATCATTAGTGATCAATCATCGACTCGTTCAGCAGATTCATCTTCACACTCGTCTCTGCTGCCGAGTCCTGACATGTCTCATCTCCTCGTGTCTCTGATGAAGACAGCAGCTCGTCTGTGACGTCAACATCAACTCAAACCCTGCAAACGTAAAAGTCAGACATGAAACACTTTGAGACGAACACAGTGAAGCTGCAGGCTTCACATCAAGAGTCCGTCCTGAAGAGACCCTGAATCGTGTTGGACGAGTCCACTGAAGCTGCAGAGACAGACAGACGAGGACTGAAGTGAGTCGTGAACAGTCTGTCCACCTGCTGTCTGTACAGTCACAGTTCTCATGTCCTCAGTAGGACACGTGTCCTCTGGGAGAAGACAGGTCGTCCTCAGTTGTCCTGGACGTAGAGAACGGTGAGGCGGCGGTACACCAGGCGGCGGTGCTGTGGCTGCAGACAGAAGGCGATGCTCTGCTCCACCTCCTGACAGCGTCGCAGGAACCTGCAGCGGTCCCGGGCCAGCTCCTCCCAGGGGCCCCGCCGGTCCTCCTCCTCCTCGCCACAGCTGGCGAAGAACTCCTCCACATCGTCACAGAAACGAACCTGACGGGAAGAAGAAGAAGAGTCCCGGGTCAGTTCTGCTGGGGTGATTCTGACAAACAGACCTGTTGACTCGTTTACTGACGCAGACGAGGACGAGGTGGTTTCAGCTGTTGAACATTTATTTATAACATTTTACTGAAGAACATCACTTCAGTTATTTTAATGTTAACTGTGACTGTAACCAATCAGAATGCTGCATCAGCACATTCTTAAGAAGTTTATTATTTTTTTGACAGAAAAACGCTGAATTTCATCCGTCTGCCTGATTCAACCTGAAGGAGCGTCTGCTGAACACTGTTCAATATTTCAGTCTCAAAGTGTCTGAAGGTCTCCATCATCATCGTCTTCATGTTAAAGCAAACAAACTGCTTATTAAAAACAAACCATGTGAAGAGTTGAGACAGTCTGCTGTCTGTTTAAACCACACGTGTGAAGACACGTCGGACATTTTGTCTCCTGTCCAGTTGTTTGTCTCTGACATGATCCGACACAAAAAGCACCAGTTGTGTGTCGATTCAGAGATCTGATGCAGATCAACAGCAGATTAACTTTAAGTCTCGTTTAAATTAAGACTTTAAACTGAGTCTGTAGTTTCCACTGCAGCCACAGGAGGCAGACACGAGTCCAACAACACCAAACAGTTCATATCTGATTGTGACCTGCTGTCACACCTCCACCTGTCGCACCTCAGAACAGCAGACACTGATCACGAGGTCGTCCTGACAAACACTGAGCTCAGTACGTTATTAACAGGTTTATAAATTATTGTTTCTGTAAAGAATTATAGAAAATAACTTGAATCTTTTCATGTCACCTCTTTATATTACACCACATTATGGGCAGTGGTATCAATAAGAGTATCGAGTCGGCTGGGCGATAAAACGATCTCCATCATTTTCACGATACCGATGATAAATTTACATTTATTTTCGATAGTTATTTTTGAGTCTGTTTTCCTTTACCTAGAAAACGCTACACCAACAGCCAATCACACAGCAGAGAAACAGATGCCCGTGGTTGATGTTTCCGGCCCCTCCCACTCACAACACCTCAGAGTGACGTCACCACCTGTGGGTCGAGCCGACACCAGACGATGAGCGGTCCGACCAGCGACACCGAGTGCGAGGAAACTGCGAAACACGAGGAATTATTATTATTTGGAAATAGTTCGGCTACCTGAAGTCTGACAAAGCACAGACCAGCATTAGATGCTAAATGTGTCGGCGACCCGTCCTCAGCAGAACTGGAAACACCACCAACCTCCTCCATCATCTCACAAGGTACCGTCCCAAACAGTACTCCCAAAGTATGAGTTAGCGCTGTCATGCTAGCACCAGCCTCCCCTCAGGTAGCCAGCAGCCCATCCCACTGCTGCTACTAGTCAAACTTCAGCTCAACCAACAGGTGCCGCTGCTTTTTCAGACATTACCCCACATGAGCAGAACCCGAAGCGATACAGACAGAACCAGCGCAGTGACGTCCTGTATCGATCAACACATGATGCCTATAAGCACGGTTAAAAACCAGCTGCACGCAGAGTGAAGGGTGAAGTTAGAGCAGCTCAGAGACGTCACCACATCAGGTCTGACAGAACAGGACGCGTTAAAGCTGAACTGAACCAGCTCAGGAATACAGCAGCAGAACATCCTCAGCTTTACCTTTGATTTTACTGTCTTTAATCAGTGTTCAGCTCAGTAAACCACCTCTAAAATGTTTCAGACGCGTTTGAAACAAGCAATGTGTTGTATTTTATAAACCATAATTAACCTTCTGGTTTGTTTTGGGTTCTGTCCCAAGGAGAATACTCTTAAACATTCAACATTATTATCGTTAAATATTCTGTATATCGTGATAATTATCGACATCGATCAATATAAAAAAACATATAGTGATAACTAGAGCCCGACCGATAAAGGATTTTTAAGGCCGATACCGATACAAATATTTGGTGATTTAAAAATCCGATATTCCAATATATCGGCCGATACATATAAAAAAGCCACAAGGAAGACACAGGAAGTCGCTCTGATGTCAGTGTTTCCTGTCTACACGCCGTCACTGAACACTAAGTTTACTCCTCCTCCTCTTCATCATCACCAACATCATCATCATCATCAGAGACCTGAAACACACTTAGTGTTTGGACATCACTCACAGTGACGCTGACTTCTACCAGGTTCATTCAGCTTCTGTCCTCAGTGTCAAACAGTTATTGATCGTCAACATATTAAGAAGTTATTTCTCAAAAATGATCTTAAGTCACTTTGTCCAAAGTTTGTTTTGGACTCAACAAGACATGAAGATGTTGGAGGGACATTTTTAATGTGTGGATGTTTTTATCTAAAGCTTGTTCACAGACCTGAAGAGGAGGTGAACTCATGAACAGTGACGTAGCTTCAGAGACACACTGAGCTGTGGAGTGAAAGAAGAAACCAGACTGACCTTCTTCATCGTCGTGCAGCTCTGCGAGGACGCCGACGGTTCAGAGAAGCCACTGTCCAGCCTCTCCTCCGCCTCCTCCTTCCTGTACCTGGGTGGAGATGCTGGGGTATGTTGGGGGGAGTGAGAGGGAGTCTGGGAGGCCTTCTTGGCCCTGGTCCGGGCCCGGGGCCCTGCCTCGGCAGGCCCTCGAGTTCTGAGTGGGGCCTGGAAGTTAAAGGGGCTGTAGGGGTCGGAGCAGCTGAAGGAGGTCCACAGGCGGAGGCTTTCTGCTTCGTCCACCTCACTGGCGGAGGTGGAGTCGTCCCAGACGTCAGGACCGGAGGGAGGGGAGGAGGAGGTGAGGGGAGGGAAGGAGAGAGGGAACGTGGTGAGGTCGGGGGAGGAGGCAGGGGTGGACTGGGTGGAGGAGGGAGGTGTGGAGGAGGTGGGGATGGTCCTGGGCTGGGTGGTGCTGGTGTGCAGGCGAGCGGTGAAATTTCGGGGGTTGTACGGGTCGACGCTCCGGGACAACGAGCTCCACAGACGCTCGGCCTCCGAGTCTGCCTCGCTGTCGGACTCTTCATCGTCATCTTCATCGTCATCTTCATCGTCAGTGGAGTCGGACAGGTCAGACGAGCCCTCGCTGTCAAAGCCATCATCATCCTCATCACTAGACTCTGATTGGCTGCTGTCGTCGTCGCTGCAGGGGCAGCCCATGATGAAGGCGATGGCTTTATTCTGGCACTGGGGGGGGGGGAGCTCCGCTGCTTCCTGTCCATCCTCGTCCTCCTGCGTCTCCTCTTCTTCGTCCACCTGTCCTGATGAAGACTGTCCGTCCTCACACGTCTCCTCCTCCATGTCCGTCTCGAAAGCTCGAGCGTCGGTGGGTTGGGACTCCGGCAGCGGCTGCTCTTCGCTCGGGGCCTTCACCATGAACAGCTGGCACATCTGGACGTGTTCCTCCTCCAGACTGGAGTAACCATTGTCCTGATCAGGGGTCAGAAGTGCCACCTCACTGCAGGCGGCGGCAGCTCCTGAACTGCTCAGGTGGTCCCTGATGTTGAGCCGCTGGTCTGGCGTGGACCCCTCTGTGTTCTGGACTGTTTGAAGGCCTCCATTGTTGGCCGGCTCCTCTTTGTGCTCAGTCGCTCCAGCGTTTTCTCCCAGCGTCCACTTGCTCGGGACAAACACACCGGGGGCTTTTGTCTCAGCCGCCGGTTGTTGTGGACAAAGCCGTCCTGTCAGGGTCCCGTCCTCAGCCCAGGACAGATCTGACAACAGGCCCTTCCGTGAGCTCTCCTCGCCTCCCCAGAAGCTGCCCCACCACGTCCTGCTTTTACCCCCACTGCTTGTCCCGGGGTGGCTCTCGGCCTCCGTCAGCCAGTCCTTCCCTCCTGTGGGCTTCATGTGTTTGATTTCCTGATCTGACACCAAGCTCAACCCAACATGACTGAGAAAAGTCCTGACAGAGGACCCGATCTGAGCCTGCTGGCAGAGGTTTAAGTCCATCTCCTCTGCACTCTGGATGCCCAGCTCCCGGAGAGAGTCAGCGGTCAGCCACGGTAAAGTGCTGCCGGGCTCCGGCTCCAGCAGGCCGGCGGCTCCGTCGTGCTGACACCGCAGGTAGGTCAGGTGAGGAGCCGCGTGCTGCGTCAGCGGCATCATGTCGTCCAGCTGTCTCAAGAACTCCCGCTCTTCATCCACAAAGTTGCTTTTCAAGTCCGTTCTGGTCCAACCGACTCGTGTGTCGGACCGGGCCGGTGCTCGGGCTCTTCCCGGCAGGTACTTCTGTAGGAAGGACACCGCGGGCCTGGAGAACACGGAGAGTAGGCCGATCCACGAGCTTTCCTGACTGTCCAGCCCGGGAGAGGGCACTCCATGCCCGGTCGGAGAGGACGAGCTCTGCCCGCCGGATAAATGTCCCTCAGCGTTCATACTTCTGAACATTCCTTCAATAAAAGTGCAAAATGTGAATAATGTGACATCACCTGAGCAGCACGGCTCCCCGGCTGTCAGCTAGCTTCAGGTTAGCTGCTGTCAGCTAGCTTCAGGTTAGCTGCTCCCCGGCTGTCAGCTAGCTTCAGGTTAGCTGCTCCCCGGCTGTCCGCTAGCTTCAGGTTAGCTGCTCCCCGGCTGTCAGCTAGCTTCAGGTTAGCTGCTCCCCGGCTGTCAGCTAGCTTCAGGTTAGCTGCTCCCCGGCTGTCCGCTAGCTTCAGGTTAGCTGCTCCCCGGCTGTCAGCTAGCTTCAGGTTAGCTGCTAATGTGACAGCTGTCAAACTGTGTGCGGCTCCGGTCCAGGCTAACACCACCAGCTATTAGCGCTTTCCACTCAGACACATCCAGACTTTTAGTGAAACATCTTCCCCTCGTTTTACTCCACATACCGGTCATCACAGCCAGTGGACACCCATGAAATATCGTCCGTAACTCCGGCGCGCTCCGCGGCGTTAGCGCTCTGCTGAGAGCGGGGGTTTGACTTCTTTCTTGTGGAGAACTTGGTGAAGACGGGGACGGAGCTGGAGGACACGGAGAGACTAAACAGGCTGGACTCCTGGTACAAGGGAAGAACCCGGTCTGAAGAGGACAGAAGAGCCATGTTGTCTGCTGTGAATGTCCGTGAAGAGGCGGCGGCGGCTGGAGGACTCCTGCGGCTTCACGGCGGCCGGCGATGCTAACGGGTTAGCTTAGCAGGAGCAGCTAGCTCAGCGGTTATTTAAGCGGAAGCGACGAACATTCAAAATATTCTGAACAAAAACACCATCTGTCGGCTTCTGGCTCCAGTTCACACGGTTTTCTGTCCTTTTAGCGTCACTTCTGCTGCCTTTTCCCCAATAAAGTGAGATTGTAGCCGCCTGTCGCCTCCGTCGGTCCGTCTTCAGGCTCCAGGAGGAGATTTCATCAGAAAGTCGAGGGACCGTCGACAAAGTGTCTGCTGCTCCGCCAGGGAGCGTCGCGGTGTTACAGCCCCACGTGACGCTGCTGCGCCCTTATATAACCAGCGTGTGCGTGTGTGTGTGCGTGTGTGTGCGTGTGTGTGTGCGTGTCTGCTGCCACGTGTTTATCAGCGCGTGTCCCACACGCACCTGACTCAGTAAATATATCTATAATAACTTATATTTATTTTCCTTCAGTCACATTCAGACTCAAAATACTTTAATTCACTGACTGCAGAAGCGAAACAGAAACCAGCTGGAAGTTTCCTTTAATTGTTCCTTAAACATTTATAAATGCACATTATTAATTATTCTATTGATTATTTTTCATTGAGAGGAAGACAAAGCAAAACAAGCTCACGGCTCCTTGAACAAGAAGTTTGAGCCTCATGTTTAGTCCAAAGATAAATGTGGAGGGTCACCAGATAATTAAAGGAACATTTAAAAGACTCATCAGTATTATTTTCTTATATTTCTGTCATCACAACTTGTTTCTTATGAAATCATCACTGGACTCTGTCTCTTCCTCAGGTCTCTAAAATCCCTCAGATGAAAAGTAAAACCTGCAAAAGTCCATGTGTGTGTTCAGGCGCAGAGATCTGTGGACACGAACAGGAAACGTATCTTTACATCAGCTGTATAAAACCTCACGTACGTCTGTCCCCACGTGTCTCCTCAAACATCTCAGTCATCCTGAAACTGAAACTGAGCTGGAGTCTCACCCCGACACAGTTCACTATAAATGGCTCTCAACATGCCTCCACTCACCTGGTCTGCATAAAGGGCCAGACGTGGTTTTAGTGTTGAGGAGAAATGTTGGAAGCAAAGAATCAGCTGAAGAACAAGAAGTGTGACTTCAGACGGACCTTCAGACAGAAGAGGTGAACGCTGTTTCAACACACATTTATGTTCTCAGTTTAATGATCTGATCTTTTCTCCTGTCATCACCTGCACAGGTGGATACAGACCAACAGGTTTCATCTCTCCCTTTTAATGACGTCTGTGAAGTTCTGCTTCCTCGCTTTTCCACAGTCCTCCTCAGAAGACCGTCAGCCGTCCATTTTTTAATCTTCAGTGCTGCAAACAGACCTCAGATCCTTTATTTCAGTAAAAGTAGCAGTGCAACAACCTAAAACTACAGAAGCCCTGAGGGGCAGCTGACAGACCCGATCCGTCTTCTGTCTGAAAAGGAGGAACTTTTAAAAGATAATAATTTGGATCAAACAAAAGACGGATCGGGTCTCTCAGCTGCCCCTCAGGGTCGTGTTATCAGCTCAATGTACTGACAGTAAACACCTCACATGTTGAGAAGAGAAACTGTATCAAGGACGATGAGGGGGAGAAGTGGGGGATGTTAGATGGAAGGAGAGGAGATGAGGACAGAGGAGATGAGGACAGAGGAGATGAAGACAGAGGAGATGAGGACAGAGGAGATGAGGACAGAGGAGATGAGGACAGAGGAGATGAGGACAGACACGACCGTCTTTTTCACTTCAAGTTTATTTTGTAGTGCAAATCATACAAAACATGTTCCAAAATGAAAGGTCCACATTAATAAGAGCCTGTGAGTCACATGAAGGTCAGTCTGTACAGTACATAAAGATCCAGTTCACTTTGAACTTACATTCTGTCCCGCGGTCTCAAACGCACCACGTCTGCTTCACATCGCTCGTCTCCATCAGATCAACATGACGGACGTGATGTCGTTCTTCAGACTGTCAGCTGCAGCCGCTCACTGAACTGTGTGTGTGTGTGTGTGTGTGTGTGTGTGTGTGTGTGTGTGTGCATGTGCATGCCTCGAGTGTGTGTGTGCGTGAGTGCGTGTGCCTTCATGTGTGTGTGTGTGCGTGCCTTCGTGTGTGTGTGTGCGTGAGTGCGTGTGTGTGCGTGCCTTCGTGTGTGTGTGTGTGTGTGTGTGTGCGTGAGTGCGTGTGCCTTCGTGTGTGTGTGTGTGTGTGTGTGTGTGCGTGTGAGTGCGTCTGTGTGTGCATGAGTGCGTGTGTGTGCGTGTGTGTGCGTGTCAGTGTCGCGCTGCAGGGGCAGACTACAGGAGAGCATTCGGGTCAAAACTACAAACTACCTGACGTCAGATGTTTCAGGCGAACATTTAGACTGAAGTGTGAACTTTGATTAATGTGAAGTTTCTCATGTTTACAGTGCTGAGCAGTGATGATGATGATGACGATGATGATGATGAGTTTGTCTCTGCAGGTTCGCTCCTCTTTGTCTCGTCTACAGCGCAAAAAACACCTGCAGGACATCACTCACCTCCCTCAACCTTCACTGCAGCCTAGATTATTACAAATCTCCCAAAAAGTACAAAATCACACACAGACAGATGATTTAAAAAACAAGGAATGAAACGTGATGCGATCAGCCGGCGGGCCGAGCGCTGATCCGGATTAATAAGAGCTGAACAGAAATCAGAACAAGCCGAAGTTCAAACTGAGCCGCGTGTCGTCCGACAGGAACGTTAAGAAGCTCTCGTGCACCACAGATACAAAATCTGATCCTCATCCACACTATAAAAATATGCTGCAGTCTGCTTCCTGCGTGTACATCCACGCCACCTCAGCTACTTCCTGTTAGCAACATTAGGCTAAAGCTCTGTATGTACACTCTGCTTTGTGCTGAAATCACAACCGACACTGAAAAGAAAAGACTTCACAAAAAAACGTCCTGGAATTCTTAAACGCAGCTTTCCAGTCCTGGAAAATGTCTCAATGACTCAACTGGACGAAGGATTTCACTTCTGATCAAGTTCAAACTAAATGTTTCCTTCACAATAAAACCAACCTCTGAACAGGAAATGTGCATTTTCTTCATCATCCCTTCACTCTACTTCCTGTTGATAAAACTCAGTCAGTTTCCCAGCATGCATCTGTGTGTGCTGCCTGGAAACACATGAGATTCTCAGTCTAATTATAATTATTATGATCATAAATCATCTCTTCCTTCACAACATCAGAAATATTAAAAAAACTAAACCAGTGAATATTCTCCAAATCATTTCATCATCAGTCTGAACAGGAAACACCTCGGTCTTCTCTTCAAAATAAAGGTGTGAATCTAAACATGTCTTCATGAAGACATTTCCATTAATGGTGACTGAACTCTGCTGACACCAGTCGGATCATGTGGAGTTGGAAGAGTTTGTGTTCACACATTAGCGTTAAAGTTCATATTAGAACTGGTTCGTTAGTTGAACTCGTTAACTAGAAAGTTTAAAGGACCTGATCATGAGAATAAATCTGCCTCATTCACAAAACTGATGATTTTTAATGATAATTATTGAAATTAATTAGCAGATGTGTTCAGTTTTCAGTCGGCGTTAAAGGACGAACCTGCTTCTAACTAAACTAAACTCCCTCACACACAGAGGGAGGATCAGCCTCATGGCTTTTACTTTGAAAGGACTTTCCTTTTGTCTTCTGTCCTCATCAGGAGGACTTGTTCTCTTCTTCTCTCCCTTTAAATCCACCGATTCCTGTTTCCTGTCCGTCAGTGGGCAGAGTCTGAGCCAACGGCGCCCAGCTGGTGCCAGTCGACCCAGTGCTGACCCGGGACCAGCCTCTTCAGAGGGATGAATGTCTCTCCCAGCAGGGTGTTCTCCCAGAAAGCCCCGTCACCAAGAACCCGCAAGTGGATCACCCTCTGGTCCAGGTCCCCCCGAGGGATCCGCTCGTACACCAGCTGGAGGGTCCAAACAAAACATTCATTCAAACACTTCATTCAATTCATGACAGCTGATGATGATCAGTTTAGATCAGGACCTGAAACCTGAGACCTCCAACCAATCAGAACAGACCTCACAGCAACCAATCAGAACAGACCTCACAGCAACCAATCAGAACAGACCTCACAGCAACCAATCAGAACAGACCTCACAGCAACCAATCAGAACAGACCTCACAGCAACCAATCAGAACAGTACTATATGTTTCGACATATTTACAGTAACGAAGCTAAACTCACCTGGGCTACGTTTAACTAAGCTAGGCTGTGCTAAGCTAAGCTACAGCAGGCTGCGTTCACATTAGCTTTAGCCGTTAGCTGGAGCAGCCTGTTGCCTTTGAGGTTCATTATTTTCTCTCCAGTCAGACTCTTTCTAAACCTCCACACCTGTGAGTCAGGTGATCACTGCAGCAGGTTTCTGATTGGCTGGCAGGTGTCAGGACTTCCTGTCTGTGTGTCATAAGGTTTAACATCATGCTGTGTGTCATAAGAAGACAGGAAGTACCATCTCGTTGTAGGTGGGGTTACAGGTGCGGCGTGCTGCCTTGGTCTTCCTCTTGCTGGTCTTCTGGGGGTCTGGCAGCAGGTACAGCTTCACGTATGGGTCCGGATCTGTGCCGTCCTGCAGGGGCTGCTGCAGGAACCAGAACACGTTACTTCAGTCTGGTTCTACAGAACCAGCTGATGTTTGAGGATATCATCTTCACATTCAGTGAGAGATACTTCACTGCTCTGTTCAGGTGAGTTAATGCTACGACTGCTCAGACCTACAGTGAACGGTTAGCATCACAGTTAGCAACAACTCCTGTCCAGGCTCACCTCTTAAGGTGGGCTGACCTTTAAGGTGGACCGGCTGTTCTCGTTCCAATTTTTCCAAAAAAGTGAAATTTCATTTTCACTACAGTCACGTGCGCACACGCACGCGCACGCACACGCACACACACACACACACACACACACACACACACACACACACACAGTGACTGACCAGTCCTCGTATGTGCATGACCATGATGAAGAGTTTGTCGTTCTTGTAGGAGATCGACAGTTTGACCTCGCCGAGCTCTTTGCCTGAAGCTGGAGACCACGACAACTCTGCAACACACACACACACACACACACACACACACACACACACACACACACACACACACACACACACACACACACACACAGAGGAAGACTTCACTTGAGTTATTAGGGTCATGTTTCTGTCGACAGCACTTCTGTACAAATAAAGTTATTCACACATTGTTTTCATTATCCAGTGGACGCCGGGCCCTGGAGGCCCTGGAGGCCCTGGAGGTCCTGGAGGTCCTGGTGGGGCCAGCGGGGGAAACTCTACTGCGTATATTCAAAGAGCCGCATAACCAGGAAGTCACAAAACTATTTTGTCTTTGCATCTGGTATCTAGTTCCTCTGTAAATCTGTGTGTGTGTGTGTGTGTGTGTTCAGCTGAACACACTGATCTGATCTGAGGCTGGAAAACACTGGACTTTAAACCCTCCACTGTGTGTGTGTGTGTGTGTGTGTGTGTGTGTGTGTGTGTGTGTGTGTGTGTGTGTGTGTGTGTGTGTGCGCATGTGTGTGCGTGTGTGTGTGTGGCAGGTGTTTATCAGTGAGTGGACCAGTTAAACTTTAACAGAGCGTCACTGGACCGAGTCAGTCGGAGCTCTAACAGACTCATCTTGTTAATAATCTAACTGACAGCAGCGGTGAAACAGGAGCCGACGTGTCACAACAACATTCATGTAAATTCATCCTGCTCAGCTCACATCAGGCGTTCAGCTCTCTGAATATATTAAACCTCTTTTCTTTGTGTGTTATACAACATGTAATGTTTGAGCAGTCACATCTCTCCTGTCAACACAACCACCTCCTCTGGGCCAGTCGCACCACGCTGTGTGTCAGACAACAGAAAACACGTCAGGTTATGATTTTCTTTACTTTCCCAAAGAACGAAGGACAGAAAGAGAAGAGATCTGTGGCTTCAGGTCGTCTGCAGAGAGGATGAGCATGTGAAACTGATACCTGACCAGTTAATTACATCAACACAGGTGAGTCACTGAGTGAAGGACACCTAGTGACGGTGTCAATGTGATGACCAGAAAACAGCTGTTTTACAATGGAGTTTGGTTTAACAGTCTGTGAAGCAGAAAACTGAGCTGGCCTGTCCTCTAATAATGAAGCTTATCAACAGCATGAAGTTACACAGGAGGTGTCAGCCCGGGCCCACGGCCCCCTCAGGGCTGAGCCCCGGTTGAATGACCAAAACATGGCGCTTATTTAAGCTGATGGCTCTCCTGGTGAAGTTGACGGAGTCGAGACCAAAGGTTGAATCCTCCCTGTAGTTTTTGCTGCATGGTGTAAAATTTGTCCGTTATAAAAACTTTTTGAACCGTGTGAGGACGTCGCCTGGACGTCGCCTGGACGTCGCCTGGACGTCGCCTGGACGTCTAAAAAACTTTCATAGGTTCTCCACTGGAAAAAGACGTCTGAGCTGACGATCAATAAAGCTTCAACCTTCACACTGATCAGTTTATATCCTTCTTATCTGAGCGTCATGCTGTAGTTTCCTCTGTGTGTGTGTGTGTGTGTGTGTGTGTGTGTGTGTGTGTGTGTGTGTGTGTGTGTGTACCTGCTGGCTTGCTGGCTGGTGTTCCTGGCCTCTCATCTCGGGGCAGCGGGTGGAAGAAGGTGTAGACGAGGTCACACTGAAATGATTAATATCATTCAGATTATTGTCTTTTATTATTATTATTAGTTTTATTAATGATTGTTAATGATTTTCTTTTCTGAGTCAGAAAGGGGGGGGGGGGGGGGGGCCTTCATCTTGCCAAGTGTCTAAAACTGGAAAGACCTGATACAGCTGATCCACACCCAGTGTGTGTGTGTGTGTGTGTGTGTGTGTGTGTGTGTGTGTGTGTGTGTGTTGATATGGTTCCTGACACTGAAAACATTTCTGAGAAGCCTCTGAGTGAAAATGAAACCTGACGGCTGAACAGAAACATCTGAAACATTCAGACACACTGATACACAACATGTACACAACATGTACACAACACGTTAGGGCTGCTCGATTATGGAAAAAAATCTTAATCACGATTATTTAAACGATTATTTTTGAGTTTGGAAACATGATGCATTTATTCAGCATTTCTCTCAAAAAAATACACAAAATGTTCAAATCAAAAATAATGTACCAATATGTGTCCAACTGTTCTGCAACTTCTATAAAACATTTAATGAATAAAATAAATATACTTAGAAAATCAAATAAGACAAACGACAGGGTGCATAGCTTTAGCTAAAAAGTATCCAATGGCAGCTGTTACTTTCTTGTGCCTATCCGAATTTGACGGATAAGGAGTCGCATTATACAGTGTGTCTGAGATCGATGTCTGACTCTGCGTTGATGTCGTGGGGGTTGTGGCCTTGTCTTTGTGAGGGGTGAAATTTCACTGTGCCTCTGATGCGCCTCCGGAGGTAGTATCAGAGGTAGAGTCAGAGGTAGAGTCAGAGGTAGAGTCAGAGGTAGTATCAGAGGTAGTATCAGAGGTAGTATCAGAGGTAGAGTCAGAGGTAGAGTCAGAGGTAGTGTCAGAGGTAGTATCAGAGGTAGTATCACAGGTAGTGTCAGAGGTAGTGTCAGAGGTAGTGTCAGAGGTAGTATCAGAGGTAGAGTCAGAGGTAGAGTCAGAGGTAGAGTCAGAGGTAGAGTCAGAGGTAGTATCAGAGGTAGTATCAGAGGTAGAGTCAGAGGTAGTGTCAGAGGTAGTGTCAGAGGTAGTATCAGAGGTAGTATCACAGGTAGTGTCAGAGGTAGTGTCAGAGGTAGTGTCAGAGGTAGTATCAGAGGTAGAGTCAGAGGTAGAGTCAGAGGTAGTGTCAGAGGTAGAGTCAGAGGTAGAGTCAGAGGTAGAGTCAGAGGTAGAGTCAGAGGTAGAGTCAGAGGTAGTATCAGAGGTAGTACCAGAGGTAGAGTCAGAGGTAGAGTCAGAGGTAGAGTCAGAGGTAGAGTCAGAGGTAGAGTCAGAGGTAGAGTCAGAGGTAGTGTCAGAGGTAGTGTCAGAGGTAGTATCAGAGGTAGAGTCAGAGGTAGAGTCAGAGGTAGAGTCAGAGGTAGTGTCAGAGGTAGTATCAGAGGTAGTACCAGAGGTAGAGTCAGAGGTAGAGTCAGAGGTAGAGTCAGAGGTAGTATCAGAGGTAGTACCAGAGGTAGAGTCAGAGGTAGAGTCAGAGGTAGTGTCAGAGGTAGTATCAGAGGTAGAGTCAGAGGTAGAGTCAGAGGTAGAGTCAGAGGTAGAGTCAGAGGTAGTGTCAGAGGTAGTATCAGAGGTAGTACCAGAGGTAGAGTCAGAGGTAGAGTCAGAGGTAGTGTCAGAGGTAGAGTCAGAGGTAGAGTCAGAGGTAGAGTCAGAGGTAGTGTCAGAGGTAGTATCAGAGGTAGTACCAGAGGTAGAGTCAGAGGTAGAGTCAGAGGTAGTATCAGAGGTAGTATCAGAGTAGAGTCAGAGGTAGAGTCAGAGGTAGAGTCAGAGGTAGAGTCAGAGGTAGTGTCAGAGGTAGAGTCAGAGGTAGAGTCAGAGGTAGAGTCAGAGGTAGTATCAGAGGTAGTATCAGAGGTAGAGTCAGAGGTAGTGTCAGAGGTAGTACCAGAGGTAGAGTCAGAGGTAGAGTCAGAGGTAGTATCAGAGGTAGTATCAGAGTAGAGTCAGAGTTAGTACCAGAGGTAGAGTCAGAGGTAGAGTCAGAGGTAGAGTCAGAGGTAGTATCAGAGGTAGAGTCAGAGGTAGAGTCAGAGGTAGAGTCAGAGGTAGTATCAGAGGTAGAGTCAGAGGTAGAGTCAGAGGTAGAGTCAGAGGTAGAGTCAGAGGTAGTACCAGAGGTAGAGTCAGAGGTAGAGTCAGAGGTAGAGTCAGAGGTGGAGTCAGAGGTAGAGTCAGAGGTAGAGTCAGAGGTAGAGTCAGAGGCGTAGTATTGGCGAACCGAACCAGTGTGAACGGCGGTGCGGAGCGAGGGTGTTTCGATCTGATGGTGTTCACAGTCTGATAACTAAACAGGTCCTTCACTCAACAAAATAAAGAGAAATGTCCCACAAAGCAACGTTACAGGACCAAACAACAGTAACGTAATAACTGGACGTGTCTTTGGCAACTTATATGAGGAAAAAAATACCACAGTTATATGTGGAGAAACGCCTGTCAGCCTGTCGGTCCGACCGACTCTTCGTCACATTTCTGCCCGAAAAACAGCGTCTGTCCCCGTTTGTCGTGGTGATTCAGCCCTCCCGACCGAGACCTCAGTGAACTTTCCCCCAGAAAACAGCCTCCCTCCCCGCGAGTGACAGAGTCAGACAGCGTCCTGTTGACTGATGGCGATTATGTAATTATGTAATTTAGAGAAAAATGTAACTTGAGTGAGTGCCAGTCAGCAGGGCCGCGTTGAATGCTTTGGGGGAGGGACTGAATTGCGCGTCTCTTTCAGAAAATCTCCAGGCCGACTGTACAACGAAAAATGCCAAATAAATCCTTTCAACTCGATTATATTAGTTTGGAGATCGTTTGACCCAAAAATCGAAATCACGATCAAAATATGATTAATTGCACAGCCCTACAACACGTACACAACACATACACAACACATACACAACACGTACACAACACATACACAACACGTACACAACACGTACACAACACATACACAACACATACACAACACGTACACAACACATACACAACACGTACACAACACGTACACAACACATACACAACACGTACACAACAGATACACAACACGTACACAACACGTACACAACACGTACACAACACGTACACAATACTGTTGGAGAAGCTAA
>NC_133220.1:422708-462708 GCF_040436345.1 Pagrus major | reverse complement strand
TTGTCTCCTCCGTTGATGACGTACGCCATGTCAGAGGTGAAGACGAAGGGGGCGCGGTCCCTGCAGGTGTCACATGACCCACATCACGCACCAATCACAGGTTAACAGACATAACATACCTGCCCCAGGGTTAGGGTTAGGGTTAGACGACGTCATGACTCTTACCGTTTGATGTTTCCAAACATCTGTGCGTGTCCCAGGAACTTCCCGAAGTCGATGTGGAACATGTGACCGCTGGTCTTCAGCATGATGTTGTCGTTGTGGCGGTCACAGATTCCCAGGATGTAGGTCGCCACGCAGCAGCCGGCACACGAGTAGATGAAGTTCTCCACCGCCTGAACACAGCAAGTATGACTCTACCTTTACTGTGACTGTACCTGAGGTTCACACCTCTCAGCTCAACATCTGCCAGAGTGTGTGTTCAGTACAGCTGTGTGTACAGCTGTGTGTTCAGGTATGTGTACAGCTGTGTGTACAGGTGTGTGTACAGGTGTGTGTACAGCTGTTTGTACAGGTGTGTGTTCAGGTATGTGTACAGGTGTGTGCACAGCTGTGTGTACAGGTGTGTGTTCAGGTATGTGTACAGGTGTGTGCTCAGGTATGTGTTCAGGTATGTGTACAGGTTTGTACAGGTATGTGTACAGGTGTGTGTACAGGTGTGTGTTCAGGTGTGTGTTCAGGTGCGTGTACAGGTGTGTGTACAGGTGTGTGTTCAGGTGTGTGTACAGGTGTGTGTACCTTGTCGTATTGCTCATCAGTAGGGTTGTGTTTCTGCAGCCAGTCGGCCAGCGGTCGGTCTTTAAAGGACCCAGTGACTCCGTGTTCCACCTGGATCTTCCTCAGAGTGTCAGCGTGAGGAATCATCTCCACCATACCTGAGAACATGTAACAACAAACCTGAGAACAGGTAACGACACACCTGAGAACAGGTAACGACACACCTGAGAACAGGTAACAACACATCTGAGAACAGGTAACAACACACCTGATAACAAGTAAAGACACACCTGACAACAAGTAATGACACACCTGAGAGCCGATAACAACACACCTGAGAACAAGTAACAACACACCTGAGAACAGGTAACAACAAACCTGACAACATGTAACGTCACAGCTGACAACAAGTAACACACCTGACAACAAGTAACAACACACCTGAGAACAAGTAACGACACACCTGAGAACAGGCAACAACACATCTGAGAACAGGTAACAACAAACCTGACAACATGTAACGTCACATCTGACAACATGTAACGACACACCTGACAACATGTAACGACACACCTGTCAACATGTAACGACACACCTGACAACAAGTAACAACACACCTGAGAACAGGTAACGACACACCTGACAACATGTAACGACACACCTGTCAAGATGTAACAACACACCTGTCAAGATGTAACAACACACCTAAGAACAGATAACAACACACCTGACAACATGTAACAACAAACCTGACAACATGTAACGACACACCTGAAAACATGTAACGACACACCTGTCAACATGTCACGACACACCTGAGAGCATGTAACGACACACCTGTCAACATGTCACGACACACCTGAGAACAGATAACAACACACCTGAGAACAGATAACAACACACCTGACAACAAGTAACGACACACCTGTCAACATGTCACGACACACCTGAGAACAGATAACAACACACCTGAGAACAGATAACAACACACCTGAGAACAAGTAACGACACACCTGAGAACAAGTAACGACACACCTGAGAACAGATAACGACACACCTGAGAACAAGTAACGACACACCTGAGAACAAGTAACGACACACCTGACAACATGTAACGACACACCTGACAACATGTAACAACACACCTGAGAACATGTAACGACACACCTGAGAACAAGTAACGACACACCTGACAACATGTAACAACAAACCTGACAACATGTAACGACGCACCTGACATCATGTCACGACACACCTGAGAACAAGTAACGACACACCTGAGAACAGGTAACAACACACCTGACAGCATGTAACGACACACCTGACAACATGTAACGACACACCTGACAACATGTCACGACACACCTGAGAACATGTAACGACACACCTGTCAACATGTCACGACACACCTGAGAACAGATAATAACACACCTGTCAACATGTCACGACACACCTGAGAACAGATAACAACACACCTGAGAACAAGTAACGACACACCTGAGAACATGTAACGACACACCTGAGAACAAGTAACGACACATCTGAGAACAAGTAACGACACACCTGAGAACAAGTAACGACACACCTGACAACATGTAACGACACACCTGACAACATGTAACAACACACCTGAGAACATGTAACGACACACCTGAGAACAAGTAACGACACACCTGAGAACAAGTAACGACACACCTGACAACATGTAACAACAAACCTGACAACATGTAACGACGCACCTGAGAACAGATAACAACACACCTGAGAACAAGTAACGACACACCTGTCAACATGTCACGACACACCTGAGAACAGATAACAACACACCTGAGAACAGATAACAACACACCTGAGAACAAGTAACGACACACCTGAGAACAAGTAACGACACACCTGAGAACAGATAACAACACACCTGAGAACAAGTAACGACACACCTGAGAACAAGTAACGACACACCTGACAACATGTAACGACACACCTGACAACATGTAACTACACACCTGAGAACAAGTAACGACACACCTGACAACATGTAACGACAAACCTGACAACATGTAACGACGCACCTGTCAACATGTCACGACACACCTGAGAACATGTCACGACACACCTGAGAACAAGTAACAACACACCTGAGGACATGTAACGACACACCTGAGAACAAGTAACGACACACCTGACAACATGTAACAACAAACCTGACAACATGTAACGACGCACCTGTCAACATGTCACGACACACCTGAGAACAAGTAACGACACACCTGAGAACAGGTAACGACACACCTGACAACATGTAACGACACACCTGACAACATGTAATGACACACCTGTCAACATGTCACGACACACCTGAGAACAGATAACAACACACCTGAGAACAGATAACAACACACCTGAGAACAAGTAACGACACACCTGTCAACATGTCACGACACACCTGAGAACAGATAACAACGCACCTGAGAACAGATAACAACACACCTGAGAACAAGTAACGACACACCTGAGAACAAGTAACGACACACCTGAGAACAAGTAACGACACACCTGACAACATGTAACGACACACCTGAGAACAAGTAACGACACACCTGAGAACAGGTAACAACACACCTGACAGCATGTAACGACACACCTGACAACATGTAACGACACACCTGACAACATGTGATGACACACCTGTCAACATGTCACAACACACCTGAGAACAGATAACAACACACCTGAGAACAAGTAACGACACACCTGTCAACATGTCACGACACACCTGAGAGCAGATAACAACACACCTGAGAACAAGTAACGACACACCTGAGAACATGTAACGACACACCTGAGAACAAGTAACGACACACCTGACAACATGTAACGACACACCTGACAACATGTAACAACACACCTGAGAACATGTAACGACACACCTGAGAACAAGTAACGACACACCTGACAACATGTAACAACAAACCTGACAACATGTAACGACGCACCTGTCAACATGTAATGACACACCTGTCAACATGTCACGACACGCCTGAGAACAAGTAACAACACACCTGTCAATCACACCTAAGAAAACCTGTCCTCCTGGTAAACACCTGTCCTCCTGGTAAACACCTGTCCTACACCTGTCCTCCTGTGGTATACACCTGGTGTTTCCTCACCTCGTCCTCTGCCAGTGGAGAAACATTTGAAGATGACCATTCTCATGTCCAGACCCTCCTGGATCCAGATCTTGTTCATGATCCGGATCACCTGCAGAGTCAGCATGTCCTGCCGCAGGTCGTCTCCTGACTGGACAGAGACATCAGCCGGGGTCAAAGGTCAGCTCACAGAGGTCAACATGTGCTGATTGACCTGAGTTAAGACAACTGTTGAAGCACACTGAAAAGGTAAAAACATGGAGAGGTTTTACCTTGAAGATGACGTTGATGTTGTCTCCCAGAGGATCAAGGTTTTGGAAGGACAGTTTCAGAGGAACGGCGTTGGAGTTGAAGAAGGAACACGACTATAAAGGATGAGAAGAAGAAGAAGAAGAAGAAGAAGAAGAAGAAGAAGAAGAAGAAGAAGAAGAAGAAGAAGAAGAAGAAGAAGAAGAAGAAGAAGAAGAAGGAGGAGGAGGAGGAGGAGGAGGAGGAGGAGGAGGAGAAATTTTACTGTGTCCATGTGACGTCTCAACATCTCCTGATCTCATCCTGATGATCCTGATCTCACTCTGCTCTCCTTCTCTGAGTCAGTATGTCTTATCTCTGATGTCAATTCAGAATAAACGTCCAGAAATCCAGTTAGAAATCAGAGAAATGAGCCCACTCAGAACCCCCCTGAGAATCATCCTGTCTTTAAGTCTTCTTCAGTATTAAAGTAATCCACAGAGGAACGAGTGGATCAACAGCTGCAATCTAAACGGAGGCACATGTGAGTGTATTGTGATGTTTTTGTTCCAGATTCAACTCCAGATTTAAACCAGGACTTTTCAAACTGGGGATCATTTTTATCTACTTTTAAATCAGTTCCTCCTGAAGGGAACATGAATGTCCGAACCACATTTATGACCATCCGTCACAGAGATGTTGACATATTTCAGTCTGAACAAGGAGCTGAGCTGATGTTAGCATCCTCTGAGCCGTGATGCTAATGTGGCTGAAAAACCTTTTCAGACACTGAGCTTTAGTTCTGTATAAAATGATCTTATGTTTGAGACTTGAAACCAGCAGTGGCTAATGAATATACAGATAAACAGCTGTGTGTGTGTGTGTGTGTGTGTGTGTGTGTGTGTACCTGGATGTTGATTCCTGTGACGAGCAGCGCTGGGTTCAGTGGAAGTCTGCAGCTGCTGTTCACTGAGAAGAACTGCTTCATCTCCTCCAGACCCTCCCTGAGGACACACTGTGAGACACACACACACACACACACACACACACACACACACAGTATTATGATGTGTATTTAAAGACATCTGGTGGAAACTGACACCTCCAGGTGTTTTCCCAGGTTTTCCTGGGTGTTTGTCACTTTGCTCTTTAAACACTTTAAAATGATTCTCCAGGACCGCAGGTAACCTGGCAGGTAATGTTTCTGTCTTCCCCACCTGTCTGCTGGACGGCGTGGAGTCTCGGACTTTGTGGGCCACCTTGGCGAGGACGGAGACAAGCCAGCACTGACGGTCGAACTCCTCACGGAGACCCCGACCGACGCAGCACAGCAGAGCAGCCAGAAGGTGCTGATAGCGAGCACTGAACTGACTGTCCTGCAGGTTGTCCTTCAGCAGCCTGATGGACAGACACAGTCCGGGTTAAACCTGACTTACCTGAGTTAACCTGAATTTACTGAACTAAACCTGACTGAACTAAACTGAACCTGACTTACCTAAACTAAACCTGACTGAACTGAACTAAACCAGACTTAACCTAACCTTAATCTATCTATCTATCTATCTATCTATCTATCCTAAACTAAACCAGATTTATCTAAACTAAACCCGACTTACCTGAACTGAACCTAACTTACTTGAACTAAACCAGACTTAAGTAAACCTGACTGACCTAAACTAAACCAGACTTATCTAAACTAAACCAGACTCTGATCCAGAGAGCACTGATGACTACATATAAAATTCAGAGGTGATTAAAATCTACAAACTTGATGTGAGATCAAACTATTGTGATCAATAAATGAGCCGACCAGAAGAGGTAGTGAGCGATGCGAATGTCCCCGATGGCTCTCCGTAGGAGGAATCGAACCAGCGAGCTGTCCAGGTAACACTCGTACTTCAGAGCCTGAGACACAGAGACGGACACAGTGAGTGTGTTTCTGCTCTGATAATAAATATCATCTCATAATTCACTGTAACCTTCAACTGAAAGCTGTGGAAGGCTTTTAATGTGAAAAATCTATGCAGGAAGTGCAGAGTTTCATGACTGAACAGTCAATCAGTGAGTCAGACAGGAAGTGTGTCACACATATAAACCAGGAGAAGTTACAAAATAAAAGCCAGGTTCTCTGAGCAGCTGTCAAAATAAAATCGTCTCCTGTCACCTGGACAAGCTGAGGCAGGAAGTCCAGCAGCTCTGGATCAGAGATGGAGTCCATCCACTGAACAGCCGTCCTCCTCAGCTCCTGGTCAGGGAACCTGAAAGACACACGTGATAATGTCACTCAGGTGATCGTGATGGCGTCATAGCTTTAGATGGACAGGTTAGCGTCGGGGGGCGGGGACGTACGAGGCGTGGAGAAGTCCCAGGGCATCCAGGTGACCCAGGCAGGCCCACTGTCTCAGCAGGGCGTAGATGTCGGGCAGGCAGGACCACTGCCAGCAGGGGGCGCTGGCCAGGACCAGCGGAAGAGCTGCACTCTCTGCCTGACAGAAGGCCTTCTTCTCCCACAGCAGCCGCTTATCCTCCACCGTCAGCCTGCGCGCACACACACACACACACACACACACACACACACACACACACACACACACACACACACACAGCAAAGATCAGTGGTGTGGTGCTGACAACAAGCTGACTGACACAGTGTGTATGTGACACAAAAACATCAAACTTATTTATATCTTTACGTGTGTCTGTGTGAGCGTGTTTGTGTGTGCGTGTGTGCGTGCATATGTGCATGTGTGTGTGTCTGACCAGAAGACAGCCTTCTTGTGGAGGACGTCCTGCAGCTGGATCTGACTGATGGTGTCCAGTCTGGAGAAGTCGTACTGAGGACAGAAGTCTGCTGGAGGAGGAGTACTGAAGTGAACCTCGAACGACGACGTGGGAAAGTCCACCTGAGGGACAGATGGACAGACAGGTCAGAGAGACAGACAGACAGGTCAGAGAGACAGACAGACAGACAGGTCAGAGAGACAGACAGACAGACAGATTAGAGTGATTTTCCTTCTCAGATTGTTTAATTCGAGGATGTGGGTCTATGGTCTATGTATGTGTGTGTGTGTGTGTGTGTGTGTGTGTGTGTGTTCTATATAACCAAAGCTTTAACGAGGTCGTTAATCAGGCAAAAACACACAGTTGACTGAACTGAAACAAAGAGCCAGAGCCTGTGTGTGTGTGTGTGTGTCAGATTAAAGACAAGTTAATGGGGACAGCTGATGCAATAATGGACAAAAGACGTGATGAAAAGATGTCCTCAATCGGAAAACAGCTGATTTTTGGGGCAGTCTTCAGGAAATGAGTCTGTGACCCTGTTCAGACCTGGTATCAACATCCACCCTGAGTAATCTGATTACAGACTCTGAATCTTTGTCTCCTTCTTGTAAATTCAGCATTAAATGAAAACAGTAAGTTGTGTGTCTCCTTGTAAAAAGTGTCAGTTTGTGGCAGCATGGCTGCACCAGCCTGTCTGCTTCTGTGTCTAAAGTGCTAAAGTCTGACCTGCCAACATGTAGCAGCTGTTTGAACACACTGTTTACACTGATTTCACCATTTACACTCCATTTATGAAAGAAGAAACATTTTATTGATCTAAACATGTCACATTTTACAGATACACTAAACAGTAACCAGTATAGGCGACTTCTTTGTCCCCAGACTCCCTTAACAAATGTGTCAGTTTAGTGAGTTGTTGAGTTGGAGACACTTTATAAACTGTGTGAAACTCTGTCTCTGACTGATTCTGACTTATTTGTTCCTTCTTGTGAATTCAGCAAATGTTCTACATGAACTTCTTTCTGTCTTTGAGTAGAAACATGGAGTCTGTTTGTCAGTGATGGACGGGTTTGTCTCATATAGAGCAGGAAGTGACATCACATCACAGGTGGTCACTCAGGACAGATGTTGAAGTGACCGCAGGAAGTTTTATTCTGTTCAACTGTTTTAAACATGAAGTCAAAATCAAAACTAGATTTAGTGACTCAGTAACAGAGTCGATAGAGAAGGAGGAAGTCTTCCACTATCACTGCTGGTTGAAGTGAAATGCATGCTGGGATATTGTCTAAACGAGCGGAGCGAGAACACTTGAGGTCATCTGGACTCAGGATGTGACCTCTAATCGCGCGGACGTGCTGACACACTTCCTGTCTCACCTGCAGGATCACGCTGTCCGGCTGGCTGAAGTTCGGGGAGCTCGTCCGGGCATTTCCGTTCCTCCCCGGAGCCGAAGGCCACAGACCGAGTAACTTCCTGCCACATGTCAGGACACTGCACACACACACACACACACACACACACTCTCCCATCAGTTCACACACACTTCCTACAAGTATGTGAGCTGCTGCTGTGGAGGAAATGACATCATAAAGGCTCCACTGGAACTTGAATGTGAGTCCCTCAAACTGGTGGCGTCTCTGAATCACTCCGTTTCACCTGTGACCACACCCAGTAGTGATGTCACAGTGACCTGCAGCACACCTGGACCAGGTGAGGAGGTGTTGTGTTATTCTCAGCCGATATTAACTTCATCTCTGTTTCACTGTTTTTACAGACGTGGAGTCAGATGTCCAGATAGATAAATTCATATGAAGCTACAGCCAGCAGCTGTTAGCTTAGCTTAGCTTAGCTTAATTTAGCTTATCTTAGCATAAGGACTGGAAACAGGTGGAAACAGCTAGCGTGGCTCTGTCCAAATATCGAAAGTTAAACATTAACAGGTTTTATCAGGTCATGTGACCACTTCCTGTGTCAGAGGGTCATGTGACCACTTCCTGTGTCAGAGGGTCATGTGACCACTTCCTGTGTCAGAGGGTCATGTGACTCACTGTCTGAAGTTGAAGAGCGGCATGGTGACCCAGCCCAGAGCCTCGATGCTGCGCCGCTGCTTCCCCTTCTCCTCAGCTCCTCCAGGAGGCGGCAGAGAGCTGGCATACAGAGTGACGGTCAGCTGAGACTCTCTGGGCAGCTGGTTGATCTGCACCGGGAAGGTCACCCTGCGGGGGGAGACGGGGGGAGAGACAGAGGAGGAGTGAGAGGGGGGAGAGAGAGGTTTTGCTTTGGCAATATTGTGTAAAACATTCATGCCAATAAAGCTTGTTGAATTGAATTGAGAGGAGAGAGAGAGGAGGAGAGAGAGGAGAGAGAGAGGAGGAGAGAGAGGAGAGAGAGAGGAGGAGAGAGAGGAGAGGAGAGGAGAGGAGAGGAGAGGAGAGGAGAGGAGAGGAGAGGAGAGGAGAGGAGAGGAGGAGAGGAGAGAGGAGGAGAGAGAGGAGAGGAGAGGAGAGAAGAGAGAGGAGAGGAGAGGAGAGGAGAGGAGAGAGGAGGAGAGAGAGGAGAGGAGAGGAGAGAGGAGGAGAGAGAGGAGAGGAAAGAGGAGAGGAGAGAGGAGAGGAGAGGAGAGGAGAGGAGAGAGGAGAGAGAGAGGAGGAGAGAGAGGAGAGGAGGAGAGGAGAGGAGAGAGAGGAGAGAGAGAGGAGAGGAGAGGAGAGGAGAGGAGAGGAGAGGAGAGGAGGAGAGGAGAGAGGAGGAGAGAGAGGAGAGGAGGAGAGGAAAGAGGAGAGGAGAGGAGAGGAGAGGAGAGGAGAGGAGAAGAGAGAGGAGAGGAGAGGAGAGGAGAGGAGAGAGGAGGAGAGAGAGGAGAGGAGAGGAGAGAAGAGAGAGGAGAGGAGAGGAGAGGAGAGGAGAGAGGAGGAGAGAGAGGAGAGGAGAGGAGAGAGGAGGAGAGAGAGGAGAGGAAAGAGGAGAGGAGAGAGAGGAGAGAGAGGAGAGGAGAGGAGAGGAGAGGAGAGAGAGGAGGGAGAGAGGGGAGAGGAGAGGAGAGAGGAGGAGAGAGAGGAGAGAGGAGAGGAGAGGAGAGGAGAGAGAGAGGAGGCGTGAGGAGAGAGGAGATAATACAGGGGACTCTACAGGTGTTAACAGGTGTGTCCAGGTGAGGCTGTGATGTCATTGCTGTGACAGGTACGTACCTCTGGTCCCACACCACCAGGTGGAACAGGTATTTGCTGACCGACTGTTTGCTGGTGTGCTGCGGCGCGCAGAGCTCCGCCCCTCCATGAGTCAGAGAGCAGGACAGGAAGAAACCCTCGTAACTGACCAATCAGAGAGCAGCACAGGGACATGATGTCACACAGTTAATGAGTGAAAGTGATCAGGAGGAGCATCGTATTTATCAGCAGCTGACTGTCTCCACTTCATTCAAATTCAAATTCAAAGGAGCTTTATTGGCATGAAAGTTTCAACAATTTTGCCAAAGCAACAAAACACAATATACAATGTTGACAAAGTAAACAATTACAGAATAAATAATAGATATATGATTAATAATAATAATAATGATAATAATAATAATAATAATAATAGTAATAATAATAAAACAAATAAATTAATAAAGAATAGAAAAGAAAAGAGAAAAAAAAAAAAGTAAAGTGTGTGTGTGTGTGTGTGTGTGTGCGTATCAGTGTGCAGGTAAGTGGAGGAGATCATGTCCGGTGTTTGCAGCTTCTCTTCTTCTGTGGCAGCTTCACATATTCTGCAGCATCTGCAGCAGCGGCACTTTTCTCTCCCAGTAGATGTTGAGTGTTTTCTGTCTGAGAGTTTGCTGAAGTTTGGGCTTCTGTGTGTGATGTTGGTGTAGAGCTGGTTCTGATGTCTGTGTATGTGTCAGTGCAGCAGGAAGTGTCTGAGTGGACCGAGCCGACCCAGCCGCTCCTCTCTGGGCAGCCACGTCTGTCTGTTTCGGCCGCTCTCTCAGGCCCGGCTGTGGCTGCTGAGTCTACATAGTCAACGTTTTCCTCAGTGTCGGGTCGGTTACAGAGCTCAGATAATCTGCAGGGAGTATTGTCTGTTTAGGGCCAAACAGCATTGGAGTTTGCTTTGGGTTTTGGTTGTAGATGTCCAATAGTTGATGTAATTGTCTTTTTCTTTGCTATAATTTGGCGGGGCCGGATTGTGTGAGGGCGGTCTTGGTGCCCGGTGCTGTTGGAGCTGAGCCTCTGGACCAGCTGGCTGAGGGGACTCCTGTCTTTGCTCTCCTCTTGGCATTGTAGGGCTTTGTAGTGGTGGAGCCGGGCTCGCTGGCTTTGAGGTGTTGGTAGAATTTTATGGCTCTTTTTTGGATCCAACAGGGGAAATTGGCCTAATTCAGCTGTGCATCCGTTGTTGGGGGAGTTCCTGTGGACTTTGAGGATGCTTTGCAGATCTCTGTGTGCAGCTTTCCATTGGGTGTTTGTCCCATTTTTCAAAGTCTTGGTTCATGAGAGGGCCCCACACTTCACTGCCGCACAATAAGATTGGTTCAATTATGGATTGAAATATTCTGATCCAGATTTTGACAGGTACGTCTGTTTGAGGATTTTTTTATAGTCCAGAAAGCTCTTCTGCTCTTGTCTCGGAGATCTTTAATGGCCAGATGGAAATTTCTCGTCGATGTGATGTTTAGTCCTAAATATGTGTAGCTTCATTCTTCTTCTGTGGATAATAACCAGCAGCTCTCTCATCAACAACAGTAACTACAGCACCTGAACGCACCACGAAGCTCAGAGTGAACAGGAAGTGACGCAGACTGACAGCAGCTGGAGCCAACAGACATCATCAATCACTATACTGTGTGACCTCTCACATATATAATCACACGTCATCCACATGTTCAGTCATCACTCATTATTCTGACAGATCAGATTCTAAATCATGAAAACAAAAAGGTTTTTAAACGTGATTTATTTTATGATCTCACATCTTTTAATGTAAATTAAATCATAGGTCAGGAACTGTCGGATCAAAGCAGAATAAAGTGAAATATGAAGCAGTGCAGGTAGACCGCAACATTAACTGGAGACACTCAATAAAGTTGTAAAGTATGTACTTAAGTAGAATACTGAGTAAATGTACTTAGTTACAGTTCAACACCACACACACAGATGGGTGTGTGATGCTGACAGGAGGCCCTGCCTCCTCTCATAGGTCAAAGTTCAGGTCTGGTTCCCAGGCAGTCCACCTATTGTGTGTGTGTGTGTGTGTGTGTGTGTGTGTGTACCTGGCGGCCCAGGTGATGGGGATGCGGTGAGCGGCGTACACGTTGAAGGAGAGCACGTTGGTGACGAGGCCGGCCTCCTGCACCGGCGCCGTGCAGCAGTTGCTCTGCGGCGTCGTGTGGAAGTTGGCATTGAACGTGCTGCAGTACAGTTCCACCAGATCCAAGATGGCCGCCGTCAACTTCTCCACCACTTTCTCTGTGAATGGAGGAGACGACGCAGGGTTCATGTTGCTCTGTGTACAAAGACGAGGCTCCGCTCTACATCAGAGCTGCATGTCCCCGGAACTACTTTCTCCTAAAGAAATAGTCCCTCTGTCTCCACCCTGTCTCACCTCCACGAGTCAGGGTAGAGGAACACATTAACACATTAAAGCAGCCACACTGCAGATCTGGACTCTGGTCAGGATGAGACCAGAATAAAATTTAAGAAACAAAGTGTTTCAAGTGATCTGATACTGATCCATGTGGTCTACAGTCGATCACATGGATCAGTATCAGTGTGTCAGTGACAGGGAGTGAAGAAGTGTCGGCTGTGTTCACTGGACGTACTCTTTATTACTGAGCTGCTGGTACGTACCTCTGTTCTCTCTGACAGCCAGCACTGAAGCATCCTGGGAGGAAACCATGAAGAGAACAGAGTGAACAAGGTGAGGCGTCAGTCACAACATTTAAACCTGTTCATGTTTAAAGGAGCGCTTCAACAGCTGATCCACAACAAACACGTTGATTCACCTTCAGCACTTTGGGCTGCAGGCGACAGGGGCATGCTGGGAGCTGGCTGAGGGCGGACGTCACATCAGGTGTCTCCACGGCAGCCAACGAGCTGCAGAGTGCCTTCACTGATTGGACGAGACGCTCCACGTGCAGTGGCAGCTCCACCTTAAGAGACGCACAAGAGAAGAAGAAAAAAAGAAGAAGAAGACATTTTGTCAGACTAACTGGCCAAAGGACAGTCTGACAGCTGAAGACTGTGTTGACAAAATGTCGTGTTTTATTTGTGATGTTGTCAAACAAACACTGAACTTCAACTGTGAATGATGATAAACTTAGAATGCAGTAAAAAAACCTCCTGCTGGACCTCACAGGTGGACAGGTGTGTGTGTTACCTCTGACAGCAGGAAGGACTCAGCTTCATTATGAAAAGTGTCCAGCAGCAGAGTCAGAGCCTCCCTGATCACACACACACACACACACACACACACACACACACACACACACACACACACACACACACACAAAATAATACAATAAGTTTAATGTTTTTGTGTCACATATTTTAGATCAGTGAATTTCATTAATTTAAGCTGGACACCATAACAGCCAATCATCTGCAGCAGCAGACTCATTATTATTAATATAATTAAGGTCCAGGCCCCGCCCCTCACCTGGTGACGGTCTGTTTGATTGGACGCTCCTGCAGCAGGATGCTGTGGTTCATGGTGGACAGCGTCTCATCGTCTTCTTTCTGTCATTAAAAGTAAAAAAGTGATGACCTGAATCATCCTGCAGCAGACTGCAGCAGATAGCAGATAGCAGTGCGTGTGTGTGTGCGTGCGCGTGTGCGTGTGTGTGTGAGATCAGACCGTGCGGGACAGCTCGGTGTTGATGGACGATCTCTTGGTGAGAAACAGTCGGATGTCCCAGTCGAACTTCAGACACTGTTGAACAAACTCAAGACCGGCCAGAGTCTGAGAGCTGACAGACAGGTACAGAGAGAGACAGACCGGTACAGAGAGAGACAGACCGGTACAGAGAGAGACAGACAGGTACAGAGAGAGACAGACAGGTACAGAGAGAGACAGACAGACAGGTACAGAGAGAGACAGACAGACAGGTACAGAGAGAGACAGACAGACAGGTACAGAGAGAGACAGACCGGTACAGAGAGAGACAGACAGACAGGTACAGAGAGAGACCGGAAGGGACAGAGAGAGACAGACAGACAGGTACAGAGAGAGACAGACAGACAGGTACAGAGAGAGACAGACCGGTACAGAGAGAGACAGACAGGTACAGAGAGAGACAGACAGACAGGTACAGAGAGAGACAGACCGGTACAGAGAGAGACAGACAGGTACAGAGAGAGACAGACAGACAGGTACAGAGAGAGACAGACAGACAGGTACAGAGAGAGAGAGACAGACAGGTACAGAGAGAGACAGACAGACAGGTACAGAGAGAGACAGACAGACAGGTACAGAGAGAGACCGGAAGGGACAGGGAGAGACAGACAGACAGGTACAGAGAGAGACAGACAGGTACAGAGAGAGACAGACAGACAGGTACAGAGAGAGACAGACAGGTACAGAGAGAGACAGACAGACAGGTACAGAGAGAGACAGACAGGTACAGAGAGAGACAGACGGGTACAGAGAGAGACAGACAGACAGGTACAGAGAGAGACCGGAAGGGACAGAGAGAGACAGACAGACAGGTACAGAGAGAGACAGACAGGTACAGAGAGAGACCGGAAGGGACAGAGAGACAGACAGACAGGTACAGAGAGAGACAGACAGGTACAGAGAGAGACCGGAAGGGACAGAGAGACAGACAGACAGGTACAGAGAGAGACCGGAAGGGACAGAGAGACAGACAGACAGGTACAGAGAGAGACCGGAAGGGACAGAGAGACAGACAGGTGTAATAAACAGTCATTTCAGTTATTGTTTCATTCCAGGAAGTTCAGTCAGCTTATCAGACTGAAACACACTTCCATTGACACACACACACACACACACACACACACACACACACACACACACACACACACACACACACACACACACACACACACACACACACAGCAGTGTGCAGGTTTTTGGTCAGGACTGTCAGTGTTTTGTTACTCATGGACTAATGGACACCTGCCACACCTGTGTCTCAGGTGCTTCACTGTGATGTAATGACATATTTGTTAACCTGTCAGTGTCAGCAGCAGATGTTTGTGAACACATTGTCTGTTTCAACTGATCCAACCACTGAACTAGTAACCACAACATCACCAGACTCCCTTAACACATGTAGTGATTTTAAGAGTTGTTGAGTTAAAACAAACTTTATAAACTTTGTGAAAAAACAGCCGGTTAGTTTCCTGATGTGTGATGAAACATTACAGCCTCAGGGGGGCGCCGTCATTGCTACACACTGTTCTCTTCTTTTACCGTCACTATTTTACACACAGTCAGATTTAAGGGCCACAAAAATATTTTTTTTCATCGTAAGTGTATCAGACTGCAGTTTGTTATCTGCAGACAGGGATTGAACAGCTATTACGATACTGACTTCACAGAACTTAAGATGGAAATTTGTGCTTTCTGCTCCCGGACTGCCATCATGGTGTTCAAATGCTTTGTTGAGATCGGCCGCGTTGCCTGCGTCTCTTTCGGACCCCATGCTGGCAAGCTGGTGGCCATCGTAGATGTCATCGACCAAAACACGGCTCTTGTTGATGGACCCTGCACAGGCGTGAAGAGGCAAGCCATGCCCGCCCTTCAAGTGCATGCAGCTCACAGACTATGTCATCAAAGTACCACACAGTGCCCGCCAGAAGTTTGTGAGGAGAGCCTGGGAGAAGGCCGGAGTCAACGATAAGTGGGCACAAACCAGCTGGGCCAAGAAGATCGAGGCAAGACAGAATGTCTGACTTTGACCGCTTCAAGGTGATGAAGGCCAAGAGGATGAGGAACAAGATCATCAAGCATGAGGCGAAGAAGCTCCAGAAGGAGGCAGCAAAGAAGTGAACAGTTTTCACACAATAAATCTCATGTTCAATTGTCAAAAAAAAAAAAAAAAAGATAAAAATTTGCATTTTCAGCAAGAAAACTAAAAACAGTTTCACAGGACACAACAGGAAGTGAAATAGGAAATAAAATATTCTAATATAATATAAAACAAGTAGACGAACTATTGGAGCAGAAGTCCCTGAAAACAGTTTCTCGAAATGGAGGTCGAATTATAATCCTGATTATTTTTCTGTAAAATGCAGCGAGACTAAAAAATAATCAGATAATAATATAATAATTTAATAATAATCAGACCTGCCATCACTGATCGCATCGTCAGGCTGTACTCAGCATGTGTAAGTTAGCATGTAGCTTAAAGCATCACTGTGGCTAATGTGCTGACAATGACAATGCTAACACGCTAATGTTTAGCATGAATAATGTTTACTAAGTCATGCCTCGTTCAGGGACTGTGGGACATTTCAGGTTCTTACTTGTGGAGGAACTCGTCGTGTCTGCACACCTTCAGCAGGTAGTGATCCACGTCCAGGTGATCCAGATCGTCCTGAGCGTAACACAGAGTCTGATAGATGAGCAGGTCCACCGTGGACGAACCTCACACACACACACACACACACACACACACACACACACACACACACAGGTCTTTATTATCACAGTAACATAAGTCTGGTCCCTTTATTATTCTACTATTATTTAAAGTATATCAATATAAAATATTATTACTTTAATCTCAGAATATTTGTTTCTCAAATAACTAAATCGTCAACTTGTTAAGACATTTATTTTGAAGTATAACTTCCTGTGTAAGTCAGTCTCGTGCAGTGTCTTACCATCGCAGGTAAAGGTGAGCGGCTCTCTGAAGTGCTCGCTGATGACGGTGACCTTCACGCTGACCCCCAGACCCTGATGCAGCTCCTCCTGACCCACCGACGGCGACCACACGAAGCCGGTGTTCTTCGAGCAGTCGCTGTGCGGGTATGCCGAACGTAACCTGACGAAACAAAACACAAAGTGCTGTCAGGAGTACTGCAGTGTGGTACTGAAGTGTACATCAGCTGTGAGGTCAGAGGTCACTTCAACTTTGTTACAGAGAGATTAAATGACTTCTCATCAGATTGATTATAAATTATAAACTGAAACATTAAAAAAATAAGAGAGATATCACAGCAGGAACTGATCAAACAGTTTGATCGACTAATGATACGATCAGACTGAGTGTGATTTAAAACACTGAGACAAGTCATCACATCTGTTACCAAGACAATTATGTAAAAATACTCGATTACTAGTCGAAGCATTCTAGATCTTACTTACGTAGAAGTACACAAGTGTTCCTCATGTAGTTCAGGTATCAGCAGTAAAAGTACTCACTGTGCAGTAAAATGTCTGATAAATCGGAATCAGCTTTGTTGACCACAGTAAAGGAAAATACTCACACAGAAACACGACATAGCTGAACGAAGTAAACAATCATTTAAATATCACAGACACAAAACGCTGTCAACGCTTTAAACACCAAACTGGGGACATCCGGTATGCTCTGCTAGCCCACCTTTTATTTTTTATTTTTGCCACCCCTCCTGTCGTCTTTGAGCACAAAAGGCCACGAAAAGGACCAAAACCGGAGTCCGAGCAGACAGCTGAAGCTAATGCTAATGCCATGGAGATAAGCTAGCTGATCGGCTGACTCTCCAGGTTCATCCTTGGCTAATGAGCTCACGCCCGCCTTAATGGAAAAACTGCTGACTACGACCATCAGCAAAGAGATTTCCGAGTTGAGTTTCTTGCTGAACTTCGTAAGTCACAGTCCGCCCTGGGGTCCGCCATCGAGGACCACGGGACCAGGATAGTGGCTCTGGAAAGGCGCTTAACGACACGTCATCAGCCTCACAGGGCGGAGGAGCGATGCACCGTGTGGGCCACGGAAAACCGCCTCCTGCAGCAAAAGACCGACGACCTTGAAAATCGCGCACACGGGATGAACCTTAGGATTATTGGCATTCCCAAAGGTGCGGAGCAGGAAGACCCACAGACTGTATGTCATCTTTTTTCACCACTGTGTTTGGAGAGGGGAAACTGTCCCGCGCTCCCGTGATTGAACGCGCCCACCGCTCGCTCAACCCGTAACCCGGTCCTGATAAACCTCCCAGGCAATGATAGTACTTTCCACTACTACCAAACGAAGGAGGAGATCCTCAAACTCTCCCGGAGTGAGCAGGGCCGTAGGAAGTTTCAGGACTCCTCCATCCGGATTTTCCCAGATCTGTCTGCTGAACTCACCTGACGCCGTGGGAAAGTTAAAGAAATAACATGTACACCGCTGGCATCAGGTTCCGCCACATGTCCAAACCATCCGTCCAAACTGGTGGTCAGATTTCAAGACAGAAGCACGAGTTTGACGAGCCCACCCCGGCTGCGTCCTTCTTCAAAGGTACCATACAACCTCCTCTAACTCCCGGTCAGACCACCCGCCCTGTCGCGCACATCTGATGGACGAAAATGTATGACAGTCATTGTGTCCAAGGAGCGGCTCATAACCTGCTGACAAACAACCGTCTGCAGTAATAATAACATGTTAATACTGTTCTCTCCTTCTCCCGTTTATTATGTGTGTGTGTGTGTGTGTGTGTGTGTGTGTGTGTGTGTGTGTGTACATATGTGTGTATGTACGTATGTATGTAATATGTATGTATGTATGTATATATATACATATACATATATATATATATATATGTATATGTATATGTATATACATATATATATATATATATATATATATACATACACATACACACACATACACACATACATATTATATATACACAAATTGATTTTCATTTTCTGAATGATGTATGGATCTTATGGGGGCGTGTACACGCAGTTGTCGCGTATGTACATATTCATTTATTATTATTGTTTCTTCTGTTTTTATCTTTCCATGTTTCTCGGTCACTTATCTCCTCTCCCCACTATAAGTTAAGATAAGACTTCTGTGGTGAGCAGGGGCGGTTTCTCATATGGGCAGTATGTGCAGCCGCCCAGGGCGGCATGAGCGCCCGCAAAACAAAAAATAAAAATACCGAGCGGACAGTCGCCCACAGTAACCGGCTCTGTAGCAGCCACCTCTGGGCTTATCTCGTCATCTCGGCGGATCGCCCCCGGTGCCGACCCGTACCGGTTGCCTTAAATTTGTTTGCATTCATTTCCTCCGGCTTTTGTATTGCTCATTTACACGTCAAGTCAATTATGTCATGTTTCCGTGTGGGGAGTGGGCGGCTGGGCGCCCTCTATTTTGTAAAGGTGCGTCTGCTGAGTTTAATCTCCTATCTACTAACCAAGCGATCCAGTTACTTCATAAATCACAGCAGAATTATTTTGAATTTGGGGATAAACCCAGTAAACTCTTAGCCCTACAGTTAAGGCAGCAGAGGGCTCAAAATTTGATCCCTCAAATCCGTTCCCCAAGTGATGACATCCTCACTAATCCATTTGATATAAACAACTGCTTTTCAGACTACTACTCCACCCTTTATCAGTCAAATTCGCATGCAGATAAATTGTCAATTGACTCCTTTTTTAATGAAATAGAAATCCCCACCGTTAGCCTTGATTGCAGGGAGCGGCTTGACCAGCCCCTTTCCTGCGATGAAGTCTCCTGCGCTATCCAGTCTATGCAAAGTGGAAAGGCCCCAGGCCCAGACGGGTTTACTGTTGAATTTTTTAAAGCCACACACAATGTCCTGGCAAGACCTGTGGTTGATATGTTTAACAGTGCTCTTAAAACCAGACTCTTGCCCCTCCCTGTCCGCCAAGCCTCAATTTCTTTAATCTCAAAAAAAGACAAAGACCCCCTGAACTGTGGTAACTACAGACCTATTAGTCTTTGCTCTGTGGATGCAAAAATTCTTGCTAAAATCCTCGCGCAGCGGCTGGAGCCTCTTCTACCTGAACTCATCCATAGTGACCAGACAGGCTTTATTAAGAATAGAAAATCTTTTTAAATATTAGGCGGGTTCTGGATGTTATTTACTCCCCTTCTAATCCTCAATCCCAGGAGGTTCTGGCTCTGCTCGATGCAGAAAAGGCGTTTGACCGCATCGAGTGGAATTATTTATTTTACACTCTGCGTCGGTTTGGTTTTGGGGAGATATTCATTAGTTGGATTAAGCTTTTATATTCTTCCCCTGTTGCCTCTGTCCGCACTAATGATATCTCGCCCCCTTACTTCCAGCTGCAGCGTGGACCAAGACAAGGTTGCCCCCTGTCCCCCCTTCTCTTGGCCCTTTCAATAGAGCCCTTTGCCATAGCTATTCGGTCCGACAACATGATCTCTGGTATTAACAGGGGAGGTCTCGAACAGAAGATTTCTCTTTATGCCGATGATATCATACTTTTTATATCGAAACCCGCTGTCTCACTACCAAGGCTTCTCACCTGCATAAGGAGGTTTGGCAGCATCTCTGGCTACAAGCTCAATATCAATAAGAGTGAACGTTTCCCCATCAATACGGATGTGAATGACCTACCACCCTCATCTGTACCCTTTAAACTAGCCCTCGATGAATTTAAATACCTCGGAATCACTGTCACATGGAGATATGCTAATTTATTCAATAAGAATTTTACACTAGTGCTGGATCGTGCTAAGTCAGATTTCACACACTGGTCCTCTCTTCCTCTGTCCTTAACGGGACACATCAACTCGGTAAAGATGAACATACTGCCAAAATTTCTCTACCTATTTCAGTGTGTCCCGATTTTCATTCCAAAAGCCTTCTTTAAAAAACTTAATCAAGCCATTTCTTCTTTTATTTGGAATAAAGGTCCTAGTAGGATACAGAGGTCTATTTTACAGCTACCAAAGATCTCTGGGCGGCTCGCCCTCCCAGATTTTCAGTTATATTACTGGGCTGCAAACATCCACAGCTCCCTCCACTGGCCACTCTGCCACTTTGGCCTCAGTGATTGGGTTCCCTCATGGGTACAAATAGAGGAAACATCCTGCAAACCATCATCTCTGACAGCATTACTCTTCTCCCCACTATCTTTGACACCTGGATGTCCGAGCTATAATCCAATAGTCAATCAGTCCCTGCGCATTTGGAAGCAGTTCAGATCCCATTTTGGGCTTCAGTCATCAGCTTCAGTTATCCTTCCCCTGCAATAGAAACCCGGCATTTCCCCCATCACTTAATGACTAAAGCTGAGCAATTTTTTCGATCCTGCGATATATATCGATATTTTGTTTCCCCAGAAAGTATCGATTTTTCAGCTGCGAGTATCGATACATTAAGTCCCATTCATATCCCCCGTGTTCCGCCTGGCACTCTGCTCGCTGCCCATTTCCCCCCCCCCGTTTGCTTTGCACGAAGAGCGATTAGGTCAGCCAGCCATTAGTGTCACTGTAGAGCATTTCTAGCAAGTTACCCGTCTAGATACTGTCTTTACACAGACGCCGACGTCTTCCTCTTCCTGTTTACGCAGTCAGAGCGAAGAGATTCAAGAGAATGGCAGCGAATATAAATCCAGCACCTTCATGCTTAAAAGCAGATGTGTGGGAGCACTTCGGGTTTAAAAAGATGAAGGAAAGCGACGATTTAGATAAAATACTCTGGAAATACCACCAACCTACGAGCCCACCTAAAACATCACCACCCGGACAAGGTAATGCTAACTGAGGAACCCAAGAAGCTGCGGCGTGACCCAAAACAAACCATGCTGGATAGCGATGGCAGTTGTTCCCACAAGTTCCCATCTACTTCACCAAGGTCGGAGAAGATTACAGAGTCCATTGCCTACTTTATTTGTCAGGATTTGAGACCTTATTCTGTGGTGGAAAGTGCAGGCTTTAGGCGCATGGTGAACATGATGGAGTCCCGCTATCCTATTCCAACCCGCTAACACCTCACCAAGGTTTGCCTTCCCAGGCTGTACACTCAGACAAAGGCACACGTCAAAGCCTCCGTGGCCAGCGCAGAGAGAGTTGCTCTGACGTGTGGACCTCGCGAACAACTGAAGCATATGTCACCATCACGGCCCACTTTATCAACGAGGAATGGGAGCTTGTTAGGTATGTCTTACAAACCAGGGACATGCCCGAGAGCCACACCAGACACAACCTGGCAGAACATCTGAGAAAGGCCCTCACTGAGTGGGGAATCACAGAAAAGGATCCAGTAATTGTCACTGACAATGCGTCAAATATGACAATCGCAGCTGAGGAGGCAGCGTTCACACTTCATGTCAAATGCTACGCTCACACCCTAAATCTGGCTACACAACGTGCCCTCAAAATCAGAGCAGTCGCACGCCTGTTGGGAAGAGTGACACGCATTGTGAAATTCTTCAGACGAAGCACCACAGCCGACCACATGCTGAAAGAGAAACAGAGGCTTCTGCGACTACCAGAGCACAAGCTGATGACGGACGTGGTTACCAGATTCATGTGTGTGTGTTACTTTTCAATAGTTTATTTTGTTTTTATTACTAATTTATTTTGTCATTAATGTAAAGCAGCATTCTGTGCATCCATGCTGTGAAGGGCGCTATAGGTCTATAAATAAAGTTTCTTACTTTTATTTAACTACAGGTGGAACAGTGCGCACGACATGTTGGAAAGATTCCTCGAGCAACAACTGGCCATCTGCGCAGCCCTGCTCTTGAGTGAGGTCAGGAAGACCGAGAAGGATCTGTGCACACTGACCGAGTCAGACGTGACAACAGCTGAAGAAGTAGTCAGCGTGCTGAAGCCCATGAAGGAGGCTACACAGTACATGTCCAAAGAGAAGACCCCCACACTGTCAGTCGTCGCACCCCTCCAGGACACACTGATCAACGGACTGAAACTGATCGAAGGCGAATCTGCAGTCATAAAAGAGATGAAGGCTGCCATGGCTGGGGATCTTCAGAAGAGGTACATCGACCTCAAGGCAACTCTTCATGCATGTTCAGCGATGGATCCAAGATTCAAAAGTCTTCCCTTCCTGACTGAGAACGAAAGACAGGAAGTTTATGATGGACTGATTGCATAGGCTGCAAGACTGAGCATGCAGCCATCAGAGGTAAGGCAATGATGGTACTGCTAGGTTTAACCCTTGGCCTTGTATCCTATCCGCCATCTCCTGGCGAGAGTAAGCATAGGCCTAAATAATACATTGTTCAAAGTTTAAAAGGCAAATCCTACAGCGTGTACAGTTTAAAATGGATAAATATTAAATAGTTTAAAAAGCATAAATACTATAATGTTAACAGGTTTAAAGTAGTGGTGGGACTCGATTAAAAAAATTAATCTAATTAATTAGAGGCTTTGTAATTAATTAATCTCAGTTAATCGCATATCAATATTTGACACGTGAACCAACATTTTTCAATTTAAATGGATTTTGGTATATGACTGAATCAATGAATAGACACATAAATGAGCTTAAACAACAAAATCGTGTTTTTTTTTCATCACTGAGTGTTAACATAAAGTGCAATATGACTGAAGAATATTATGATTGCATTGTTCACAAGGCACAAACCAGTGCGTTTGTTAATTTGTCATTCGCGGACTTACTCATTTTGGCTCTGAACCCTGTCATCTTGTCGAGTGTGGATTGGCGACACTGCCTGCTCGAACTAGGAGCGTTGTCTGTGCTAGCTGCAACATGTTTGGCATTGAGGTGGTGGCGGAGGCTGAAAGTGCTCCGGTGAAAGGCAAATTCTTTCTTGCACAATTTAGTTTTTTAAAACTAAAATTGCCGTCCACCAAACCCAGCAACGACTTCTCATCGGTTTCTATTTCTCGTGTTGTGTCCTGTGCATCAGTATTGTGGGTTTGCCGGGAACTCGTGCAATGAGCAACGTTCCGTGCTGTTTGGAGTGCAAAAATAAATTGCGATTAAATGCGTTTTTTTTTTTGTCGCGTTATTTTTTCTGTAATTAATTAATAGTAATTAACGCGATAAAGTCCCAGCCCTAGTTTAAAGGCATAGATATTAAATATAGTAATTAAAAGATTTATTACAGTAAAAGCTCATGAATCTCACCAGGTGCTCTCAATTTCATGTTGACCTATTTAATTTAGTTGTCACTTTGGAGTGTGGATGAAGAGAGGTCAGTAAATGCAAGCGCTGATGACGAGGGGATGGCATCCAAAGAAGAAGCTGTAGACGATGGAGAGCGATTCAAGGAAGGAGAGAGCAGTCAAGGTCAGTATCACCCATTGTTATCCAGTGAAGCGCACAGTGTTGTCTGAACCTGTGTAGGAATTATGGAATGTGCTTAACTATAAATAATGTGTTTTTGTTTTTATTGTTTATTTATTTGAAGGTCAGCATCCTCCACCCAGGAATCCAAGGCCGTCTGGCTTCCCTTCTTGGTGAACGATATTGTGGTGGTGCAGCACGACCCAAGACAAATACCCAAGAGGACGAGGCCAAAGAGCAGATGACCCACTACAAGGAGGCAGATCTCCTGGAAGTGAAAGAAGATCCACTGGTCTGGTGGAAGGAGCACCAGTATGAGTATCCACTCGTCACACCTTGCTAAGAGGTACCTCTGCTTCCCTGGCACTAGTGTCTCCTCGGAGAGGGTCTTCTCCACCGCCGGAGATATCATCGCTGCTCAGAGAAGTGCACTTCTCCCAGAGCACGTCGATCAGATTCTATTCCTGAACAAAAATCTGAAGAGAATGTAGATCACCTGGTCTGCAGTTATGTGGAGAGGAGACTTTCTGTTTAGTGTTCAATTGTAGGTCAGGGCCTACAGGCCTTAAGCTACTCTGCTAAGACGGGTACAATTTTAAGTTGCCCTTAAATGTTGCTCCTATGGACTTGAATTATTGGCTGCCATGGTTTATTTTTACTTTCCTGGTGGCTAGACTGGCTACCTCACATACTTGTAGGCCTACAGGCCTCAAACTACTCGGCTAAGACGGGTACATTTTAAGCTAAATGTTTAAATGTTGTTCTTAGTGACTTGAATTATTGGCTGTTTTGGAGAAGCCATGATACTATGTTTACTTACCTGGTGGCTAGACTGGCTACCTCATATGTACAGTGTCAAGCTAATAAAGCTGTCAAAGAATCTGTTCAGAACAGGCCACTTGCTGCACTTTTTAACTCTCCATTGTTCATTGTAATACTGCACTTTATTTACTTTTCAAAAGGCTAGTAAGCTACAGTTTGCACTGTTTCAATAAATGAAACTAATTTTCTCACCACATCTTTGATTCATTTTGTCCAGCATTTGCAAGCTGTAGACTCTCTGTCCAGTCAGAGCCATATATTGTGTAATTGATGCTTTCAGTTTTAAGTTCAATTAATTCAATCCAAGTCAATGGAACACTCACAAAATGTCACCAAAATCACACTGTCCCTTTAAAATCTTTCAGAAAACGATGTAAGTGTATCGAATCGTATCGTTGGCTGAATATCGTGATATATATCATATCGTGAGCTGAATATCGTGTATCGTATCGTATCGTGAGATTAGTGTATCGCTACAGCCCTATTAATGACAATGTTTTTAAAGTTATGGTTTGATAAGGGAATTAGAACATTTAACGACCTGTACATAGACGGAACCTTTGCCTCTTTTTCCCAGTTGTCTTTGAGGGTTAACTTCGCTAAAACCCATCTATTTAGATATTTTCAGATCCGAGATTTTGTCAGGAAAACATCTTCTCACTTTCCAAGACTCCTTCCTCAAACGCCTCTTGACACTATTTTGGAAACTAACGTCAACAAGGGGGCCGTATCTGCAATTTATAACTGTATTGCAAGACTCTCACCCTCATCCACGGTCACCACTAGACAGAACTGGGAGGACGACCTGGACTACAGGTTTAGGGACGAGGAGTGGGAAGAAATTTTAGGTAGAATCCATTCCTCTTCCATTTGTGCCCGCCACAGTCTCATTCAGTTTAAATTTGTATATCACATATATTGGACCAAAGTCAGACTAGCTCGGATTAAGCCAGATATAGATCCTATATGTGATAGATGTAGGCAGGCACCAGCCTCACTATTACATATGTTCTGGCACTGTCCAAGACTGCCTACTTTCTGGAAAACTATCTTTAACTTTCTGTCACTAGCATTGGGCTCAGTAATCAGTCCCTGCCCGCTTGTTGCTCTCTTTGGCCTTTCCCCAAAGAACGCAAAACTTTCAAAGCTTCATACAGGTGCCCTTGTCTTCTCTACTCTGATAGCTAGACGTCTAATTCTGTTAGATTGGAAGTCCAATCATCCACCTACCCATATTAGCTGGGTGCATGACTTGATGAGCTGCATCCATCTTGAAAAGATGAGGTATTTGAGGGATGGCAAAGAAGAGAAATTCCTGTTGATCTGGAGACCATTCATTTCTCATTTCTCCTCTATCACTGCTGCAGGGATCATGCCCATTCTTCCATTGGCCTCTTAACTCTTCAACTGGATAAATGGCATTCCAGAGACAATGTTGTCAATGGAGTCTGGTGGCTCCAACAGAGTGATGTTACTGCTGTCTCTGGGTGAACGAACAGGATCTGACTCTTTAACAACAAACTTCATCTGTGCAGGATCCTCTCAGTGACGCTGTCAGATACCCACATTTACATTTACATTAAGGGCATTTAGCAGATGCTTTTGTCCAAGGCGACTTACAATAAGAACATATGTCACAAAACAGAAACAACATTCTACCGTCGATGACGTAGAAAAGAAAAAATAGAAACAATTTTCAAGCCTCATCTGAGCAAAGTAGCTGTTATTTATCAAGATACCTTCAGTACATAAGAGTCAAAAAAGTGGACATACATTGAGAGATTATCCTGTGTGTGTGTGTGTGTGTGTGTGTGTGTGTGTGTGTGTGTGTGTGTGTGTGTGTGTGTGTGTGTGTTACTCACACGTCCAGCATGTGACAGAAAGCTGCCACCTCCTCGTCTCTCTCCTCAGACACCTGGAAGAGTTCATATCCAAATCCATTCATCCTGGACACCAGAGACACCTGTCAATCACACACAGAGTCGACCAATCAGAGGAGAGCTCCACCAGGGGACAACCTGATCGACCTGATCGTCATTATGATTGATTATTAACATAAATAAAACCCACTTTCTCTCTGTTAGAGACTGAACTTTAACAGGAAGAGAGATGATTTTATTATTTACATTAACATGTGGGGTAAAAGACCGTGACATTGCTTCCTGTGCAGGTGAGGTTTCAGTAAACAGTGTTGATCTGTGTATTATATTGAGAGCACCTGGTCAGTGTTGTCACCTGTCCACCTGCAGCCCTCACAGAGCTCTGCTCACGTGTCTCTGTTTTCTTCTGTAGTTTCCTGACTTCACTGTAATCATGAAGTTCACTTTTTAATGTCACGTTCGTCCTCGAGCTGCTCATAACTATTAAAACTAAAACTGAGTCTAATCTCATCCTTGTTTTGTCCGTACAGAGCAGAATGTCTGACCCTGTTACACCAACAGCTCCACTTCATCAGTTCAAATAATATTCACCACACATCAACAACAAGCAGCAGTCTTCAGACGGATTAAATGTGTTGGAAAAGACGTGTAATCATGTGACATCACTCAGGTAACCTGCTCGTTAAGGAGACCACATGAATCCAGGGTCTTACCGGGTCTGCAGACACCCGCCGCTGGTTTTTGTTGCTCTTGGGAACAGGTATGTACGTCCTGGGTGGGACTTGAGGGGGGAGGGTCTTACTGCGAGCCACAGGCTTCCCTGATTGGTCCCCGTTGGCCCTCCGGCCTCGAGGCCCCGGCCGGCTCCCGTTGAGTCGAGACAGTGAGTCGTTGATGTTGTCATAGTTCAGCTCCCCAGAGCTCACTTTGGGCTGATCCGAGTCGGGCGTGAATAGGTTCACGTCACGGGGAACCGTGGACCCTCGGGGGGGCAGGAAGGGGTTCTCTGACCCTGACGATGGGGGGATGGGGTTTCTTGGGGGGATGGCGGGGGGGATATCATCTGGAAGAGAGGGGAAGCCTTTAGAAAGAAACCCTGACCCGGAGCCAGGTGAGTCCCCGAGGCTAGAACCTGAGCCGTCCCTGAACTTGCTGAGCTCAGGACTGTCCAGGATGTACAGGGACTCTTTGATGAAGCCTCCTTGAGGAGGGAGCGCCCTGGCTGGGAGGGAGGGGACAGACTGAGAGCCTCCAGGCTGGTTCAGGGAGGGGTCGGACCCTGACAGGCCCCTCAGCAGGCCTCCTCCAGCGGGGGCAGCAACGGGCTGGCTCGCCGTGGGTCGGGGGCGTTCGACACTGGGATTCGGGGTCTTGGAGCGGGTCTGGCTGGGAGCTCTGGAGCCGGGCGTGGGGCTGGTCCCTGTTCCGCTCTTGTCCTGCTTGAGTCTGGAGAGGGCGTCGTACTCCATCTGCAGCGCCTCGGCCAGGACCAGCTCCTTCTGACTGAGACCGAGAGCCTCCAGGCAGCCCCAGCCCGCCTCGCTGCTCTCCTTCTGGGTCTGAGCCGCCGACATGATGCCTCCACAGCAGACCAGACAGAGGGAAGAGCTCAACTAACAGCTGCAGTGAGGACACATGGACCTGCTGAGGACAGAGAGGACAGACATGAGAGAGAGACAGACAGAGACAGAGAGACAGACAGAGACAGACAGACAGACAGACACAGACAGAGACAGACAGAGAGACAGAGACACAGACAGAGACAGACAGAGAGACAGACATGAGAGAGACAGAGACAGACGAGACAGACAGACACAGACAGAGACAGACAGAGAGACAGAGACACAGACAGACAGACAGAGACAGACAGAGACAGACAGACACAGACAGAGACACAGACAGACAGACAGAGACAGACAGACAGAGACAGTAAGTTTAACTGAGTCGTCTGTCCCTCACAGAGACTCTCAAACCTGCAGACAAGTGTGCAGGAGGAAGGAAACCCAGAAACACAATAAGGAGGAAGTGACATCATGAGGAGGTGAACCAGCTGTGACCTCATCAGGTCACAGAGGAGAAACCCTGCTGCCATTACTTTATGTTACATTACATTATATTTGATTACATTACATCAGAGTAGTTGTGTTGGAGTAAAGGCTGCTTGTTAATATGTTTCCTTCGTTCAGTCGACGCTGACTTTGAAGAGGTTGAGAAGTTAAAGATATTTTAAAAGTTACCTGTTCTGATCTGTTCTAGTCTGTCTGATCAGTACTGAGCATGTGCAACTCTTAACAGAGATCCACCCCCTCATGTCAGCTCATGAGCTCAAAAACTGTCTGTCATTCAAACTGACCAATCACAGCTCTTGTTGTCCATGTGGTGACGTGAGGAAAGGAACAGCAGACGTAACCATTTATTATCAAAACAACAATAACAGATCAATAACAGATCAATAACAGATCTCCTGTATGGACTCATGAATGTGACTGAGAGGACGATGGACTGAGGGGGGAGTTGTCATCACACGGGGGGAGGGGAGGAGAGGATGGTGGGGGAGGGGGAGAGACAGAGTGTGTCTGTGTGTCTGTGTGTGTGTGTGTGAATCCCACAGAGAGAGATAAACCCTGAGATCACCACAGACCAGCTGTGTCCCACTTCCACACTGAGCACTGGTCTGACTGGTCTAGACCAGCTGGGACCAACAGGAAGTGATGTCACACACAGATTATTGATGACTCTGATCATTGACTGTAACAAACATCCAGAGTGGTTCTGCTGCTGAAGATGAGCACGTCCAGCTGTTCTCACACCTGGACTCTGTCAGACTCGTGGTGGACAGTAATCAATCAGCTGTTTTACTGGCCTACACTACCCATGATGCACCTGTCCCTCTGACAGGTTAGTGAGCTTAGTTCACTAGTAGATAGATCAGCTGTGTCTCCTATAGATCAGCTGTATCTCCTATAGATCAGCTGTGTCTCCTATAGATCAGCTGTATCTCCTATAGATCAGCTGTATCTTCTCTCCTATAGATCAGCTGTGTCTCCTATAGATCCGCTGTATCTCCTATAGATCAGCTGTGTCTCCTATAGATCAGCTGTATCTTCTCTCCTATAGATCAGCTGTATCTCCTATAGATCAGCTGTGTCTCCTATAGATCAGCTGTATCTTGTCTCCTACAGATCAGCTGTGTCTCCTAAAGATCCGCTGTATCTTGTCTCCTATAGATCAGCCGTGTCTCCTATAGATCAGCTGTGTCTCCTATAGATCTGCTGTATCTTGTCTCCTATAGATCAGCTGTGTCTCCTATAGATCTGCTGTATCTTGTCTCCTATAGATCAGCTGTATCTCCTATAGATCAGCTGTGTCTCCTATAGATCTGCTGTATCTTGTCTCCTATAGATCAGCTGTGTCTCCTATAGATCAGCCGTGTCTCCTATAGATCAGCCGTGTCTCCTATAGATCAGCAGTGTCTCCTATAGATCAGCCGTGTCTCCTATAGATCTGCTGTATCTTGTCTCCTATAGATCAGCCATGTCTCCTATGGATCAGCCATGTCTCCTATAGATCAGCCGTGTCTCCTATAGATCAGCTGTATCTCCTATAGATCAGCTGTGTCTCCTATAGATCAGCTGTGTCTCCTATAGATCAGCTGTATCTCCTATAGATCAGCCGTGTCTCCTACAGATCAGCTGTGTCTCCTATAGATCCGCTCTGTCTCCTAAAGATCCGCTGTATCTTGTCTCCTATAGATCAGCTGTGTCTCCTATAGGTCCGCTCTGTCTCCTGTAGATCTGCTGTATCTTGTCTCCTATAGATCAGCTGTGTCTCCTATAGATCAGCCGTGTCTCCTATAGATCAGCCATGTCTCCTATAGATCTGCTGTATCTTGTCTCCTATAGATCAGCCGTGTCTCCTATGGATTAGCCATGTCTCCTATAGATCAGCCATGTCTCCTATAGATCAGCTGTGTCTCCTATAGATCAGCCATGTCTCCTAGAGATCAGCTGTGTCTCCTATAGATCCACTGTATCTTGTCTCCTATAGATCAGCCGTGTCTCCTATGGATTAGCCATGTCTCCTATAGATCAGCCATGTCTCCTATAGATCAGCCGTGTCTCCTATAGATCAGCCGTGTCTCCTATAGATCAGCCGTGTCTCCAATAGATCAGCGTGTCTCCTATAGATCAGCTGTGTCTCCTATAGATCAGCTGTGTCTCCTATAGATCAGCCGTGTCTCCTATAGATCAGCTGTGTCTCCTATAGATCAGCAGTGTCTCCTATAGATCAGCCATGTCTCCTATAGATCAGCTGTGTCTCCTATAGATCAGCTGTGTCTCCTATAGATCAGCTGTGTCTCCTATAGATCCACTGTATCTTGTCTCCTATAGATCAGCCGTGTCTCCTATAGATCAGCCATGTCTCCTATAGATCAGCAGTGTCTCCTATAGATCAGCAGTGTCTCCTATAGATCAGCTGTGTCTCCTATAGATCAGCTGTGTCTCCTATAGATCCACTGTGTCTCCTATAGATCCACTGTATCTTGTCTCCTATAGATCAGCCATGTCTCCTATAGATCAGCTGTGTCTCCTATAGATCAGCTGTGTCTCCTATAGATCAGCTGTGTCTCCTATAGATCAGCCATGTCTCCTATAGATCAGCTGTGTCTCCTATAGATCAGCTGTGTCTCCTATAGATCCACTGTATCTTGTCTCCTATAGATCAGCCATGTCTCCTATAGATCAGCTGTGTCTCCTATAGATCAGCTGTGTCTCCTATAGATCAGCTGTGTCTCCTATAGATCCACTGTATCTTGTCTCCTATAGATCAGCCGTGTCTCCAATAGATCAGCGTGTCTCCTATAGATCAGCTGTGTCTCCTATAGATCAGCAGTGTCTCCTATAGATCAGCCATGTCTCCTATAGATCAGCCGTGTCTCCTATAGATCAGCTGTGTCTCCTATAGATCAGCTGTGTCTCCTATAGATCCACTGTATCTTGTCTCCTATAGATCAGCTGTGTCTTCTATAGATCAACTGTGTCTCCTATAGATCCACTGTATCTTGTCTCCTATAGATCAGCTGTGTCTTCTATAGATCAGCTGTGTCTCCTATAGATCAGCTGTGTCTCCAGCAGCCAATGACGTCACACACGTGCTGTTTGACACAACAACAACTGTCTCTGATGAATCTACAGGAAACGTACATGTCTGACTGATTTCAGGGTTCTTGTTTGTCGTCTGTCAGTGGCATCAGGTTGGGGGCTGCCGCCAACCAATCAGAATCCTCCCTGATCACCTGATCAAACTTGCTGCAGTGGTTTCAAAAAAGCTCTTCAACATCGAGCAGCTCCAGTTTTCTGCAGGACATTATTCATATCACACCAAAACTGAAACGTCCGTTTCCAACACTGTGCAGAACTTAACGTCTGTCTGGATCAGAACCGCTCACATTTACAAGTTAACAGATACAATGGATCATCTTCACAACTGAGCATGGTACAGTCCAGATCGAACTGCAACAACACACCAAAACAACACAACAACAACACAATCACAACACACCACAACACAACACACAGCAGCACAACACACAGCAGCACAACACACAGCAGCACAACACACAACAGCTAGTAGAGAGCAGACTCTGCACACACACATCCGTCATATTTATATTAATAATAAACAGTCTGTCCTGATTTGATGGAAATGACCTCTCACGTATTTATCGCCACGCCCCCTGTTGTGACGTCATAACACCGATGTTTTATCATACAAACACATTTAAACTAAAGTGTCCCATCACACCTGAAAACGCCCAGTAACCACGTGTTCACACAGGTGTATGTGACGTCATAGACAGTTCTGGTGGACGGTCAAAGGTCATGATTGTTAGCTTGTTTGCTGTTTAGCCTATGATGCTATGATCTTTGTTGTTTCGGTGACACTGCGCAGACTCAGAAACAGGTGGCACACGTCATTAACCACGAAGCGATGGGTCCAAACATCTGTGACAGCTGCAGCGTTCAAACCAACACAGCCCCCAACCAAACTCCGTTCACAAATCCAGCACTTTAACGGAGCCTCATTCACCGGCCAACGTTCACAGCGGCCGCGGCACGTACACAACTTAAGCAACGTTGCTGTGTTTGGATCCGGACGTGTGCTTTACATCAGCTCGTGGGAAGTTTAAAAATGCTTTAAACGTCAGATATCAGCTCGGCCTGTGTTCCTGCCGGGGTTTTCCTCCCACAGCCCGCATGCAGGGCGGTGGCGAGCCGCCCGGACCACTTCTGAAAGGTTAACTAAGATCTGCGGCACCGAGCAGCATTTAGGCGGATTACATGTGCGCCGAATTTAACTGTAATCTACAACTTATTCCAAAAAGTCACCCGCCATGTTGGAACAGGAGTCTACATCCACCGACACCGCGGGATGGTTCTGATCAGCAGATGTGTGAATGGAGTTTGGTTTGACCTTCTCCTCAAAGAACGGCAGTCTCATGCAGCGAGTGGACGGACTGTAACTTGTCAGAACATGAAGCAGAACCCGCCCAGCACCGCCGCTGGGTCCAGGTGGACAGCACCGCCGCTGGGTCCAGGTGGACAGCCTTACCTGCGGTCCGTCTATGGTCGCCGGGAGCGGGCGGCGGTTGCCATTTTAAAGCGGTTCACTTTCCTGCCAAAAATTACATCGATGCCTTCAACTGTCGACTCCGTGTCGGTGCCGCGGGCAGATGAAGAGGCTCCGGCCGCCGGTCCGCACATTCAGGCCCGCTGTGTCCGCCTGTTTACGGCTGCAGTGAACAATGCAGCCCGCTGACGAGGCTCCGGCTGCGGCGTCGCTCTGCGCTGCCTGTCGGCCGTGAGTCAGCCTCCGCTCGGCGCGCGCGCACACACACACACACACACACACACGCCACGAGCCGAGGCTGCTTCCGGTCACGCTTTCAAAATAAACCACAGTTTATAATGTTGCTGTCCTTCACAACAGTTCCAGCCTCACTGTGTGTGTGTGTGTGTGTGTGTGTGTGTGTGTGTGTGTGTGTGTGTGTGTGTGTGTTGGAGTCGGTACATTGAGTTGTTGTCAGTGTGTCACTGTCACTGTGTGTGACTGAGCCTGATGAGGCTGAGGCTCTGTGACTGAGCCTGATGAGGCTGAGGCTCTGTGTGTGACTGAGCCTGATGAGGCTGAGGCTCTGTGTGTGACTGAGCCTGATGAGGTTGAGGCTCTGTGTGTGACTGAGCCTGATGAGGCTGAGGCTCTGTGTGTGACTGAGCCTGATGAGGCTGAGCCTCTGTGTGTGACTGAGCCTGATGAGGCTGAGGCTCTGTGTGTGACTGAGCCTGATGAGGCTGAGGCTCAGTGACTGAGCCTGATGAGGCTGAGGCTCTGTGACTGAGCCTGATTAGGCTGAGGCTCTGTGTGTGACTGAGCCTGATGAGGTTGAGGCTCTGTGACTGAGCCTGATGAGGCTGAGGCTCTGTGTGTGACTGAGCCTGATGAAGCTGAGGCTCTGTGACTGAGCCTGATGAGGTTGAGGCTCTGTGACTGAGCCTGATGAGGTTGAGGCTCTGTGTGTGACTGAGTCTGATGAGGCTGAGGCTCTGTGTGTGACTGAGCCTGATGAGGTTGAGGCTCTGTGACTGAGCCTGATGAGGCTGAGGCTCTGTGTGTGACTGAGCCTGATGAGGCTGAGGCTCTGTGACTAAGCCTGATGAGGTTGAGGCTCTGTGTGTGACTGAGCCTGATGAGGCTGAGGCTCTGTGTGTGACTGAGCCTGATGAGGCTGAGGCTCTGTGTGTGACTGAGCCTGATGAGGCTGAGGCTCTGTGACTAAGCCTGATGAGGTTGAGGCTCTGTGTGTGACTGAGCCTGATGAGGCTGAGGCTCTGTGTGTGACTGAGCCTGATGAGGTTGAGGCTCTGTGACTGAGCCTGATGAGGCTGAGGCTCTGTGTGTGACTGAGCCTGATGAGGCTGAGGCTCTGTGTGTGACTGAGCCTGATGAGGCTGAGGCTCTGTGACTAAGCCTGATGAGGTTGAGGCTCTGTGTGTGACTGAGCCTGATGAGGCTGAGGCTCTGTGTGTGACTGAGCCTGATGAGGCTGAGGCTCTGTGACTGAGCCTGATGAGGCTGAGGCTCTGTGTGTGACTGAGCCTGATGAGGCTGAGGCTCTGTGACTAAGCCTGATGAGGTTGAGGCTCTGTGTGTGACTGAGCCTGATGAGGCTGAGGCTCTGTGTGTGACTGAGCCTGATGAGGCTGAGGCTCTGTGTGTGACTGAGCCTGATGAGGCTGAGGCTCTGTGACTAAGCCTGATGAGGTTGAGGCTCTGTGTGTGACTGAGCCTGATGAGGCTGAGGCTCTGTGTGTGACTGAGCCTGATGAGGTTGAGGCTCTGTGACTGAGCCTGATGAGGCTGAGGCTCTGTGTGTGACTGAGCCTGATGAGGCTGAGGCTCTGTGTGTGACTGAGCCTGATGAGGCTGAGGCTCTGTGACTAAGCCTGATGAGGTTGAGGCTCTGTGTGTGACTGAGCCTGATGAGGCTGAGGCTCTGTGTGTGACTGAGCCTGATGAGGCTGAGGCTCTGTGACTGAGCCTGATGAGGCTGAGGCTCTGTGTGTGACTGAGCCTGATGAGGTTGAGGCTCTGTGTGTGACTGAGCCTGATGAGGCTGAGGCTCTGTGACTGAGCCTGATGAGGCTGAGGCTCTGTGTGTGACTGAGCCTGATGAGGTTGAGGCTCTGTGACTGAGCCCGATGAGGCTGAGGCTCTGTGACTGAGCCTGATGAGGCTGAGGCTCTGTGTGTGACTGAGCCTGATGAGGTTGAGGCTCTGTGACTGAGCCTGATGAGGCTGAGGCTCTGTGACTGAGCCCGATGAGGCTGAGGCTCTGTGACTGAGCCTGATGAGGCTGAGGCTCTGTGTGTGACTGAGCCTGATGAGGTTGAGGCTCTGTGTGTGACTGAGCCTGATGAGGCTGAGGCTCTGTGTGTGACTGAGCCTGATGAGGCTGAGGCTCTGTGACTGAGCCTGATGAGGCTGAGGCTCTTTCCCTCCTCATTTTCAGGAAACTTGTGGATTTCTCCGGATTGTTGCTTTTAAAATATAGAAATTGATAGTTTTAATTAATAGGAATATGAATGAATCATGGTCCCTTGGCAATCATTAAAACAAATGAGTAATTATTTGAGTGGCAATCTGATTTCTAACTAATGTTTTATGTTGTGAACGTGAGGTAAAATACTTCCTGTGAGACGCTGTCTTCTTCTGCGTGACTTGACTGAGTTCAGTCCAGGAGAGAAACAGCGCCCCCTGGTGGAGGAACTGTTCATCACAGAGGCTGTGAGGTCAGGACACCACAGAAGAAGAGAGGCCATGAACAGACGAGCAGGTTGATTTAAACAACAGAGGTAAACATCAGTTAAAGACATTATGATCTGAGACCAGTCTGACTCTCCTCTGGACATTTATTCTATTTTCTATGTTCATTATTTTTTTTATTTATATACAAAGTACTCATCTTGATCCTTGAATAAATGCAATGTACCTTAAAGCTGTTGTTTCCAGACTCATTATGAATTGTGAGTCAGTTCGTCAGTAGTTTCCTCTTCTGTCTGTTCACTGCTGTAGCAGGTCGCTGGTTAGCTTTCAGGAGCAGAGCAGCGACTCAGCTAATGCAGCTATACGCCTAAAACCTGTAACATTAGAAGCTGAAGCTCGAGAAAATAACACTGACAGAAGTTCTTTACAGAGTGGAGAATGTGACGGAGCCCCAGACATGACATGGTCAAAACAAATTAAATTGTGGCCACAATATAGCTATAACGTGCACACGAAATACTAATTAATAATATTAATATCGTTCCTGGACAGCTGGGTAAGCAAATCGAGCGCACCTTCTCTAGAAACTGCAATAGCCTACGTGATGTCCTGAAGCGGAGTCTTTTCTTACTCTGTTCAGTCGTGTTATCACTCAGGTGGTTACTGAATCAGGCCTGTGTCTGACACTTTGTTACAGGTAGGTACAGGTAGGCTCTGTTACAGGTAGGCTCTGTTACAGGTAGGTACAGGTAGGCTCTGTTACAGGTAGGTACAGGTAGGCTTTGTTACAGGTAGGTACAGGTAGGCTCTGTTACAGGTAGGTACAGGTAGGCTTTGTTACAGGTAGGTACAGGTAGGCTTTGTTACAGGTAGGTACAGGTAGGCTCTGTTACAGGTAGGTACAGGTAGGCTTTGTTACAGGTAGGCTTTGTTACAGGTAGGTACAGGTAGGCTCTGTTACAGGTAGGTACAGGTAGGCTCTGTTACAGGTAGGTACAGGTAGGCTTTGTTACAGGTAGCCCCTCTGCTGCCTCTACCTTAGACCTTAGAGAAGGTGCGCTCGATTTGCTTACTCAGCTGTCCAGGAATGATATTAATATTATTAATTAGTATTTCGTGCGCACGTTATAACTATATTGTGGCCACCATTTAAATTTTTTTGACCATGTTATGTCTGGGGCTTCGTAGAATATATTTAGCAGTGAAGCTAATATAATAAGCTAATAACATAAACATAAAGCAAACGTAGCATTAGCAGGGCTGAGCTAGTCAGCTAACCAGGCAAACAGCTAGCGCAACAGTAGCTCAAACATGACTTTGGTGAGCGGACAGCTAGCTGTTTTATTCAGTTCTAAACAAGAACGTGGATTTTTAAAGTAAAACCTTTTTGAACTTTTGGAAATCGTTTAAAAAATGTAAACATATAAATTGTTTGATTTCGTTCACTTTGTTTTGTCCAGAAAATATAAAGTTACAGTTTTTATAAAAAGCTTTGGATCATTTTCTTTCACATATCTTCTGTTACATATATTAAACGTATGTAAACGAGTGTAAAACCCTTTTTATTTTTAACACACTGTGTGTATGTTTTTATTTATATATATATATATATATATATATATATATATATATATATATATATATATATATATATTATTATATTATATATGAATTGTTCAACTTGTACAATTTTTATGTTTAAGTTACAGCTGCTCAGATTATTGCACGTGTGATCTGATCAGATTCAGATTCACAGATCTGAATAAATAAATAATGATAATTAAAAAAACATTGTTTCTGATATTTGCAGGTTATGAAGACTTTGTATATTACAGGATATTAAATCTAAAATGTCTCTGAGGACTGTCGGTGTCTCCAGGTCGTGTTCTGTCAGAGAACAGAAGAATCCAACAGGAGGATTATTGTCTTTTATTGTCGTCATGTCAACAAACTAATTTTATTCAGCTGTGAATCAAAACAATCGTCACTTTAAAAGCCACAGAGTCAAATACCAATAAAAATAAGTTTAGACTCTAATGTTCACAAGCTCTAAAATAAAGTCATTAAAATGATTTCACTTATCGTACGACTCAATAAGGATTAAACCTGACCTGATGTCAGGCTTCAGTTACGGGTTGATCAATATAAAAAAGCACAAAATACAAAAAAAAATACAAAACCTTTTCCCTCAAATCACCATAATGAAGATATTTTTAATTAATAAGTAACAAAACAAAACCTGCCAACTTATTAATACAACAGACATCATAACACTAAGATCAGGTTTAAAAAACAGACAGATGAGTCTCTACACATGACGTCATCATCATCATCATGACATCATTATGACAGCATCATCATCATCATGACATCATCATGACAGCATCATCATGACATCATCATGACATCATCATGACAGCATCATCATGACATCATGACATCATCATGACATCATCATGACAGTTGGCATCCTCAGTCTGTGACTGACAGCAGATTAATTCTCTTTAATATTAACCAAAAAATCTTTCACAGACGTCCATCTCACAGACGTCCACCAGGTGAGACACAGCAGGTCCTCCGTCCACCAGGTGAGACACAGCAGGTCCTCCATCCACTAGGTGAGACACGCCAGGTCATCTGTCCACCAGGTGAGACACGTCAGGTCATCCGTCCACCAGGTCCTCCGTCCACCAGGTGAGACACATCAGGTCATCCGTCCACCAGGTCCTCCGTCCACCAGGTGAGACACATCAGGTCATCCGTCCACCAGGTCCTCCGTCCACCAGGTGAGACACATCAGGTCATCCGTCCACCAGGTCCTCCGTCCACCAGGTGAGACACATCAGGCCATCCGTCCACCAGGTGAGACACGTCAGGTCATCTGTCCATCACGTACCATGTGTCAAACCCTGACGAGCTCTAACAGTCAACGAGGGTTGACCGATCTGATCAGCTCCTGCTTCGTTATTGATTTCATTAACTGACATCACATGTCCTCAGTGTGTCCTCAGCGTCTCAGTGTCCTCAGTGTCTTCAGTGTCCTCAGTGTCTTCAGTGTGTCCTCAGTGTCTTCAGTGTCCTCAGTGTGTCCTCAGTGTCCTCAGTGTGTCCTCAGAGTCTTTAGTATCCTCAGTGTGTCCTCAGTGTCCTCAGTGTGTCCTCAGAGTCTTTAGTATCCTCAGTGTGTCCTCCTTGTGTCCCCAGGGTCATCAGTGTGTCTTCAGTGTGTCCTCAGTGTCTTCAGTGTCCTCAGTGTGTCCTCAGTGTCCTCAGTGTCTTTAGTTTGTCCTCAGTGTGTCATCAGTGTGTCCTCAGTGTGTCTTCAGTGTGTCCTCAGTGTCTTTAGTTTGTCCTCAGTGTGTCATCAGTGTGTCCTCAGTGTCTTCAGTGTCCTCAGTGTCTTCAGTGTGTCTTCAGTGTCCTCAGTGTGTCCTCAGTGTCTTGAGTGTCCTCAGTGTGTCCTCAGAGTCTTTCGTATCCTCAGTGTGTCTTGAGTGTCCTCGGTGTGTCCTCAGCATCTCAGTGTGTCCTCAGTGTGTCCTCCTTGTGTCCCCAGGGTTCTCAGTGTGTCATCAGTGTGTCTTCAGTGTGTCCTCAGTGTGTCATCATTGTGTCCTCAGTGTGTCATCATTGTGTCCTCAGAGTGTCTTCAGTGTGTCCTCAGTGTGTCTTCAGTGTGTCCTCAGTGTGTCATCAGTGTGTCATCAGTGTGTCTTCAGTGTGTCCTCAGTGTGTCCTCCGTGTCTTTAGTTTGTCCTCAGTGTGTCCTCATTGTGTCCTCAGTGTGTCCTCAGAGTCTTTAGTATCCTCAGTGTGTCTTGAGTGTCCTCAGCGTCTCAGTGTCCTCAGTGTGTCTTCAGTGTCTTGAGTGTCCTCAGAGTCATCATTGTGTCCTCAGTGTGTCCTCAGAGTC
>NC_133220.1:415208-417708 GCF_040436345.1 Pagrus major | reverse complement strand
ATCGATCATCATGTGACTCGCTCAGATCCTGACACAACTTTTAATATGAGGTCTGAACAGAAATGTTCACACACACACACACACACACACACAAACACACACACACTCAAACACACACTCAAACACACACACACACACACTCCCACACACACACACACACACACACACACACTCACACAAACACACTCCCACACACACACTCACACACACACAAACACACACACACTCACACACACACTCTCACACACACAAACACACACACACTCAAACACACACACACACACTCTCACACACACAAACACACACACACACACACACAAACACACACACACTCAAACACACACACACACACTCAAACACACACACACACACACACACACACACTCACACAAACACACTCCCACACACACACTCACACACACACACACACACACACACACTCACACACACACACTCAAACACACACACACACACACTCACACACTTACTCCCACACACACACAAACTCACACACACACTCACACTCCCACACACACTCACACACACACACACTCACACTCCCACACACACTCCCACACACACACACACACACTCACACTCCCACACACACACACACCCTCTCAGTACCGTTTGCAGCTGCTCATCAGCTCTCTGTGAAGTTCTTGGTGACTCTTTGAAGATTTGACAGGATTGACGAGTTTTTTGGGTTTGATGAGGTCATCGTCCTCGTCCCCCTGCGGGTAGTCAGGCTGGGGGACATGGCTGGACACCGGGGACGGCTTCCTGTGGACGCCCTCAGACCGGTGCTGCTGCAGGTTGGCATTCGCTGAGGCTGCAGACACGAGGACAGAAACAGCAGGAGTCAAAACTCTCACAGGTTAATACATGTCTGGTTTAACAGCTCTGTCTCCTCGTCTCCTCGTCTCCTCGACTCCTCGTCTCCTCGTCTCCTCGTCTCCTCGTCTCCTCGTCTCCTCGACTCCTCGTCCCTCTCCCAGCTGTCTGCAGGGGGTTTTACTGTTTAATCGAAGCTGACATCAGACTTCCTGCTCTGCGGAGGATGAACCCTCTCTGGTTCGAGTCCACAGAATCAGTCATTTCTGTGAGCAGTGATGCATTCTGGGAGCTCTGCTACTTTAATCACTACATCATGAGCGTCCACAACGACTCGACGTCTCTGGAAACCAGTGCACTATAAAAACTACCTGCTGATGAAGCGTTAAGACGGATTCAGGGTTTATTTCTCTTCAGAAACACATCTGACTGAAATATTTTCACGATGTAAGAGGACGAGGCTTCGTCCAATCAGGCGCAGCAGGACCGTTTGCTCTGATGTGCTGATGGAGCGTGCGGCCTGTAGCTCCACCCTCAGGACAGACATACTGAGCTCCATCAGGAACTGAACAGGGTGGTGGTTGTAGTGACGGCTGCAGCCTACAGGGGGCGCAGCAGGGCTCTGGGTGTGTCTGACAGAAGAAAGGACAGATTATCAGAATGTGATCCGTCCTCAGAGACACAGATCACATGTCATACAGTCACAATGACCTCTTTCTCAAGTGCAACCAGAGACCGCCGTCCACCGCTGCTTCATATTTCACAAATATTAACGAGCTGGTCTCAGAAACACAGCGAGCTGCAGGACGTGGCCAAAAGTCTGTGGACAGCTGCTGCACCTGCCGTCACCCCACGGACTCGCCTCCGTCCATCAGGTGATCCATCAACAATAACGTGACACAGACTCCGTACGTCACATCACCTCCACGTGTTAATGAGCTGGCTTCATGTCAGCAGGTGGAGGTGATGATGGTGGAGTCGCAGCTGAGCCAGAGACCACCGTTCAGCCCCATGTTTCAACATCCGTCAGAGTGAAACCACTGGATGTTTTTAATAAGACGTCAGGACATTTTCCAGCCGTGTCTGTGAGACAGACCCAGGTATCTGAAGACAAACATGATGTTCTGTGTCCAAACCGAGCCAGATGTGATGTCACAGCGTGAAACTGAAAACTGAACATAAAGAAACGTAAAGTTTCAACATGTCTGATTTTACAGGACACGAAGCAGCAGCTGACGTCCTCAAGACACGTGTCATCAATATATCATCAATATCATCACCATCATCATCATCTTCATCATCATCATCATCTTCATCATCACCATCACCATCATCTTCATCATCATCATCACCATCATCATCATCATCTTCATCATCATCAATATCATCTTCATCATCATCACCATCATCATCACCATCATCTTCATCATCATCATCATCACCATCATCATCTTCATCATCATCACCAACATCATCTTATCATCTTCATCATCATCATCATCACCATCATCATCTTCATCATCATCAATATCAATATCATCTTCATCATCACCATCACCATCATCTTCATCATCATCAATATCATCTTCATCATCATCACCATCATCATCTTCATCATCATCAATATCAATATCATCTTCATCATCATCAATATCATCTTCATCAT
>NC_133220.1:355208-410208 GCF_040436345.1 Pagrus major | reverse complement strand
TGATGAAACCTGTGAAAATCTTTGATTCTATCAGAACCTCAGTCCAGTCGGTTGAATCTGCTCACATGAAGTTTTGCTGCCAACAGTGACGTCATTCATCCTACACTCTTCTCTTCACACTGATTCATGAACGGTCGGCACCGCGCTGCGGTCCAACACACAACTCAACACCTGAATTATTCATGAGGAGCAGAAATAACAGCAGAACATCCAGGAACAGAAACGTGTTCTGAAGGTTTGCTGTACTTGTATTTTCAGAGTACTTTTTTCTTGTATTGGTACTTGGTATTGGTAAGTTATCTGTACAGGCTTCATCTTCAAGCACCAGAATAATAAATAATAATGAAACACAGTTCTGATAAACAATAATCTGTCAGTTCCACGCGTGTTGGTTCGTCTGAAGCTTCAGGAGGATCCAGGATCCACTCAGTCCTCTTACCAGACTTCACCATCCCCTCCCTGGACCTGCTGATCTTCCTCTGATCCATTTGATCGATCAGACCCTGGTGATCCATGTGATCCTGGTGGTCCTGGTGGTCCTGGTGTGTGTCAGTCTGTGTGGACTCTCATGGTCTCTGTATGAGCAGCAGCTTCTCTCCTCCAGACTGAATCATGCCGAGTGTAAAAGAGCCGTCACATGATCCTCTCAGTGTTTCCTCCCTCAGTCAATACAACCCTGCTGCTGCTCCTCCTGCTGCTCCTCCTGCTGCTGCCCCTCCTACTACTGCTCCTCCTACTGCTGCTCCTGCTGCTGCTGCTCCTGCTGCTGCTGCTCCTCCTACTACTGCTCCTCCTGCTGCTCCTGCTGCTTATCCTACTGCTGCTCCTACTACTGCTCCTCCTGCTGCTGCTCCTGCTACTGCTGCTGCTCCTCCTCCTCCTGCTGCTCCTCCTACTGCTGCTCCTCTTGCTGCTCCTGCTGCTGCTCCTACTACTGCTCCTCCTGCTGCTTCTCTTGCTTCTCCTCCTACTGCTGCTCCTCTTACTGCTGCTCCTCCTCCTCCTCTGTCCTCCTCCTCTCTCTCCTCTCTCCTCCTCCTCCTCTCTCTCTCCTCTCTCTACTCTCTCTCCTCCACTCTCTCTCCTCCTTCTCCCTCTACTCCTCCTCTCTCTCCTCTCTCTCCTCCTTCTCCCTCTACTCCTCCTCTCTCTCCTCTCTCTCCTCTCTCTCCTCCTTCTCCCTCTACTCCTCCTCTCTCTCCTCTCTCTCCCCCTTCTCCCTCTACTCCTCCTCTCTCTCCTCTCTCTCCTCTCTCTCCTCCTTCTCCCTCTACTCCTCCTCTTCCTCCTCCTCCTCCTTTGAGCAGATATGAGATTATACGCCCGCCCTAGAGCCTACAACAGCCAATGAGTAATGGCGAGGAGTTGTTCCAGCTCAGTTCTGGTTTCTGACTCTAATAAATGCGATTTAGTGTAAATAAGAACTTTGATGACTTTTCCTCCTGAAGGTCTGAAAATGTATTTTTCTGTACGTTAAGTTTTCATTTTCAGTGATGTTGTTATTAAATTTGAACTTGGACTGTGTGAGACTGTCTACAGTCAGACTACAGACGGGACTGATGGCTAGCTCATTAGCTAACATGATAACAAGACACAGATTGCTTTTGTTTCGATGCAGCTGACACAGTTTGTCCCGTCTTCAGTTTTAGACTTAGACTTTGACTTAGACTTCACTTTATTGATCCCGTTGGGATGACTCCCTCAGGGAAATTGAATTTCCAGCAGCATACAGTTCACAATAAACTCTTAGCTAAAAATAGAAAATAAAGATAGGAATATAACAAAATACAATAGAATACAATAAAAATAAAATAAAATAAAATAGGATAAATAAAATAAAATAAAATAAATATAAATGTAGAGGACTGTATATGTGTTATTGTACAGAAATTATTGCACGAAAGTAAGAGTGTCCAGGTATGTATGTGAATAAATAGGTAAATAGATAAATAAGTTATTGCACAGTGACACAGTATTGCAGTACTGCCGGCTATCTATTTCCTCCTCCCCCCAAGTGAGGAGTTGTACAGCCTGATGGCATGAGGGAAAGGAGTTCTTAAGTCTGTTGGTCCTGCACTTGGGAAGGAGCAGTCTTTCACTGAACAGGCTCCGCTGGTCGCTGATGACGGTGTGCAGAGGGTGGCTGGTATTGTCCATAATATCCAGCAGTTTTTCCAGTGTCCTCCTCTCTGCCACCGTCACCAGATCGTGTCTTTGTGCTAAACTAGGTAAATATGTCCTCATATGTCACTGGTTAGCTACAGACTGCCACCATTTCATCAGATATGCTAACTTTCTATAACTAAGACAGCAAACATCAAGAATAATGCTAACTGTAGCTAACAACAAACAATGGAAAATCTACTACTTTAGCATTTTTGGCGATTAGTTTCCCTTTACTTCTCTTTGTGTCTTTGTGCTAAGCTAGGCTAAACACGTCCTACACTTATCTCTGTACTGGACACAGGTGGAGCTAATCCTCCAGTCAGTGCCATTAAACCATAGAAGAAGAAGGAGACACAACACAGCTCCAGTTTCTGTTAGTTCACTGTGTTGATGTGAGGAAGGTTTCTGGTTTGAACTGAACGACTTCAGAATAAAACAGAACATTAGTGTCTCTGTGCTGCAGTGGACCTGGTGCTGTTGTAATCAGAGCAGACAGCAGTCGGTGCTTCACATCAGGATCGTTACAGCCCGACTCACACTGAGCGAGCACTGATAGGACGGGACGACCGTTCAAAGGTCAGACTCCACTCCCAGAGTGCACCATTGTTCTCTGAGCTGGACGGTAACCTGAGAGGGACAAACTTACCTCTGCTGTTTGGGTGCTTTCCATTTTTCACACACTGCTGCTTTGCTGGAGGCTCGTGGTCGATGCTGTACGCCTTCTGCAAAACAAAGAAGAAGAGGACAGAAGGAAGACGTTAGGAGAAGACATTAGGAGAAGACGTTGAGAGAAGACATTAAGAGAAAACGTTAGGAGAAGACATTGAGAGAAGACGTTAGGAGAAGACATTGAGAGAAGACGTTAGGAGAAGACATTGAGAGAAGATGTATTATGTGTGTTATATGTATTATATGTATTATTTGTATTATATATGTATTACATGTATTTTATATATTACATGTATTATATGTATTACATGTAATACATGTATTATTTGTATTTTATGTATTACATGTATTTTATGTATTATTTGTATTTTATGTATTACATGTATTTTATATATTACATGTATTACATGTATTATATGTATTACATGTAATACATGTATTATTTGTATTTTATGTATTACATGTATTTTATGTATTACATGTATTTTATGTATTACACATCCTCCTAACTGTAACTGTCTCTTCTCTCTACAGGACAGTTGCTGTTAAGACAGCAGAGGATGAGACAGCAGAGACATCAGCAGCCTGACCTGTGTTTATTACCAGTCATGAGACATGTGGATGTCCTTCCTGTAGACACTGTTCATGCTCAGTGTGCTGTTAATGATAATAAACAAGAGTCTCACCTGGTTCAGTTGTTATCAGTGCATTATGTAAGGTGTCAGAACTGTGATGGATGTAAAGAAAAGACATTTATCATTTTCAAGACTTTATTCAAACAAGTAAAAACAGGACACATGAATCTGTGTAGTTCAGAGTTCAGTTCCAAACGTAGTCCTTGAATTCTGGCCTGTAAAGCAACAGATGAGAAACATGATTAGATATTTTTATGGATCATAACTCGACTGTCCTCAGCATACTGTGAACATTTACAGTCAATGGTCAATACTTTAGACATTCCTGGACAAAACTGTACAGATGTCCCAGTTTATATGACATGAAGTACTTGAAGTAGCCTCTGACTCCACTTCCTCAGACACTGCTGGTTGTCCTCCTGTCGTCCTCTGACGGGATGATGTGCTTCGCTCTGGCGTGTCTTCATCATCAGAGTCAGCGATGCTCTAACATGTAAAACATCGTATCATCATGAGTTCAATACAATATTCCCGTTGGTCTGTGAATGACTGAGGGAAACAGAATAAACAGGCCCACCACTAATCTTCATGTTTTAGCTTTGCCCTATCTAACGTTACCATAGCCAGCTGCTGCTAGCAACAAAGCTAGCTTGACAGCTACCAGTACTAGCAATGTTTGTTGTTTACGTTCAATATGATAATATAAGGTGTTTACTTACAGGTGAATGAGACATGAGGTAGCTACTTGTAGTTAGATGTTGTGATGAAAACGATGCACAGATACACTCTCCTTCCCACCGCTCATGAGGACTTGGACTCCGTCGGCGATTTGGGGGGAGTGGCCTTGGAGAGAGGCCTGAGTGCAGGGGGCGGAGTTAACTAGCTGGATACTTTCAAAATCTAGTCTGGTCTTGACGGTTTCTGACCGACCCAGATTTACATCATGGTGAGGAAGGTTTAATCAGAGTCCCCCCCCCCCCCGGGTTGTTTCTCAGCCGTTCGTCTCTTTTCAGACTCGGGTCAGTTGGACGCCGTCTCTCTCTGACTGAATGGACTTTGTGTTGGTTGCTAGGAGACGTCATCAGGCTTCAACATGGTGACAAGACCCTCACTGTCTCACAGACCCACCCCCCCAGCCCTGAAGGACGAGGAGGAGGAGGAGGAGGATAAGAGTTGTTTACTGCAGGATGAAGGCTGATCTGACAAAAGATTGAATGATCCTCTTCTCCTGATCCAGCAGTCATTAAAGGACCAGTTCAACATTTAATGTCTCCTCTGGGACGCTCAAACATGGAGCTACAGTCAGCAGCTGGTTAGCTTAGCTTAGCATAAACACTGGAAATGGGGAAACAGCCTGCGTCTCCCCCTCTCTGTTACAGGAGGAGGAGGGCATTAACTCCTCCCTGTGCTTCTCAGAGTTTAACTCTCTAACATGATGCTGTGACATCACATCATGATGCTGTGACATCACATCATGACGCTGTGACATCACATTGTGATGCCGTGACATCACATCGTGATGATGTCACATCACTGTAATCTGAAGGTTCAAACAATCAACTCACGTCAGAAACAGACCAATAACAGACCTCCTGTCTTCTCGATATGAAGACAAGCTGATGTCACAGCTGATGTAAGAGGACGCTGACCGGTCGGTCTGAGGGGATTGAACCTGTGAGCTTCAGGTGTCTGACCCTGTGGTCTGTCAACAGAGCCTGAGGACAGTCTGACCTCTGCTGGTGGCACAGAGACATTACACCTCTGAGACCTGAGGACAGTCTGACCTCTGCTGGTGGCACAGAGACATTACACCTCTGAGACCTGAGGACAGTCTGACCTCTGCTGGTGGCACAGAGACATTACACCTCAGAGTGGAGTTAATGTTCTCTTCCATCACTGAGGTCTTCTGCTCTCAGACCGAACTCTCACCTGCTGCTTCATATCAGAGATCCGACAGCAGGTGAGGTCAGTTTAAATTGATCAGATGTTTATTGATCACAGGTGAGGTCAGTTTAAGTTGATCAGATATTTACTGATCACAGGTGAAGTCAGTTTAAGTTGATCAGATGATTATTGATCACAGGTGTGTGAGGTGGATTCTGCTGAACACAAACAGTTTTTTATGCTGAACATCTTTTATGAATCAAACATCATGAGAGCTGATCTTCAGTTCCAGACTTAAAGCTCTGGTCTACGATTTGAAAGATTGATCATTATTATTAACATTATTTAGATGATGGTTATGGCCCAATAGTACGACCTACACAATGTGAAGAGCAAAAGGAAAGAAATTTTTCCATCCATTCCCCTCGCTCACTCTCCTGCTCCTGGTCACGTCTCGTCCCGACCCACTTCCGCATTTGAAACTACAAGTGGGCAAGAGGTTTGTTTGGCCCTGAGCAGGTAATCTTTCGTCTTTATTGTGGATGTTGTGACACAGATAACTTTCATACCGATGCTGGCTTATGACTGTGAAAGCTGCCGTTTTTTTCTGTTATTAGACGGCGTTGAAACAATTTCTGTCTCTGCATTATTGTCAACACTTGTTTACTTGTTCGATGGAGACGTTAGCCTCTATGTTAGCATTGTAAGCTAAAATTGCTATCATGTTTACACCAAATCAGCCTATTTATTTGCTCGTGGTAGCTAAATGAAGCAGCAAGTAATGCAAGTAAGATGAATGAATGGATGAATGAAACCATTCATCCTGTCCGGATTTATTTCTCCATTACAACCTCTCGCCCGGTCACTACTCAACTGTTCTGCTAACCCTCCTCCCGGTCTTGTCCATTTGTTTTCAACGAAGCCTTTGCTAAATCAATATGATGGATTATCATATACGCATTATGATGTGTGTATTTGTGTGTCTTATCTGTCATAAACAAGAGATTACGGTTTACGGGCACGTTTGTGTCGCGGTCTGGTGCTACTCAGACAACAGCTGGGACACAGCTGGTCCGAGGCTCATGCAGGTTTAGTTTTCAGCCACAATGTGGAAGCGATCGTTGTGATTAAAGCTCACGGCAGCATCTGTTAGTCTCTTGGCCCGCGATAACTTTTAGAAGTGGCTAACTTAGCTGTTGATAAATAGTAACTTATTACCTAGCTGTAACGTAACGTAGCTGTAACATGCTAATGGCGTTACGCTAGCTTGGCTGTGGAGCTTAGCTGTGGACATTGTAATGACTTACAAGATTTACGTTAGTTTCAACGTGCATTGTAGCAACTTTACCTGTGAATCCGATATCGTTACTCCGCATTCAAAGCTGGCGCCGTATTTGGTTTCTGCCGGCCGGCTTGTTGCTCTTGTTGCGTGTCGCGGGAGGCTCGGAGGGGAGGGGGTGTTACGCGGGAGGCTTGGAGGGGAGAGCGATACGAGCTCGGAGGGGAGGGATTAAAGAGCACAGAGGGGAGGGGTGTGTGTGTGGGGGGGGATGCTTTTTTCAAATCTTTCTCAGATCGTAGACCATAGCTTTAATCTGAAGCTGCAGGTGCACCTGATGATCAGACTGTACGGAGCCCCACCAGGGTCAAACAACAAGACCTTAAAGTGATCAACACATTAATCAATAATCACATTATTATTATTATTATTATTATATCATTATTGTCATCATGAGTACTTTGACTTTGGGTAACTCAAGTATATTCTGATTGTGTAACTAGTAGTTTGAGTATTTTTAGCAGCAGGATTTTCTCGTCCTGTTAATCTGCTTCCAGCTCCTTTAATCCACAAACACACACCTCATTCATGTCAACGTGTGCTCTGTGTCACCTCACACTGTGATTTGGTCATGGATCTGATCCTGGTCCTGGATCTGGTCCTGGATCTGGATCTGGTCCTGGACCGGGATCTGATGTTACACCATTTACTGCATGTATTGCTCTGCATCAGTTCGCTCTGTCCAATCAGAGCACTAACATACTGCAGCAGTTTTAATCCACTGTGTTTGTAGTTTATTATTCCAGATTAGCAGCTTTATTCCAGAACTCCGACTTCTGTCCAGCTGAAGATGTCTGTTTACTGTTGTGTTCCTCACATTTTCATACTTTTTATATTATATTTTATGTTTGTATGTGTGTTTCTGAACTGATCAGGAGTCACTTTCTATTCTATTCTTCTCTATTAAACAAGTGCAGGTAATATCTTCAGGATGATTTCAGCTGTTTGTGGCGACTGAACCAGGTGTTTTAATCCAGAACAGCCCAGTAAACATTAATCACAACAATAGTGAGAGTTGGTTGTGTTGAAGAGCAGATCTCACTGTGACTTCCTGTTCGGACTTTAAACAGAGGATTGGTGATGATAGTGTTTCTTCATCAGGCTCCAGAGTAACAACATCTCTAATGAACACATGACAGAAGATAAGTGATGATGAATATATTCACGCCTCCATGTTCATCAGTGTCTTCTCTGCAGTAATCAAAGACATCTCAGAGGTTCAATATCATGTTAAAATCGTGCTTGGTGCACAGTGACAAGATGTTCTAACCCTAACCCTGTTCCAAACCATGAGCTGAACCAACAGAACCCAACAGAATATAAACACAGAGGTGTGATGACAGAGACAACTGAGCTACAGTAACAAGAACGAGCTGATGCGTTTACTGTCCCTGGTTGACATGAACACCGACAGGAAGCAGGACGATGTCAGTGAATGCAACACACCCAGAGAGTTCTGGAGTCTCTTCAACACTCATCAAGCATCGAGGGAACAAACGCCTTCAGAACTGAAGGAGCCTCTTGGACTCAACAAACTGAAACATGTCCAGTTGTCTCGATACAGCACTTAGAGTTACCATGACTGGGATGACTGAGAACCTTCATCATCGAGCTTTCTTTCAGTTTCTGGAGGCTCTGGTGACGGAGGACACGCCTCCACCTGGTGTCAGTCGAACTCGACATCACGAGGAGTGTGACAAACGCCTGAGCGTCGTTTCGTCTCACCGCGTTCTGAAGCTTCTGACGGGAACACTCGACTAAAAATACGGTTTGATGCCTCCATCCACACACCCCACCGCCCTGCTGTCAGCTGTTCATCACCACAGCAACAAACACACCCCAACACGCCCTCTAACAGGTGTGTCGCCTCATAGTTCACATATTTGTCGTCTTTCTCTGGTCATGTGAGGAGTCACAGTCCGTCTGTCAGAGCTCTCAGCCAATAGAAACTGAGCTGGAATGTAACTGAGTACATTTCCTTCTTCTCCACCACTTCTCAGAGGGGAATACTTCTACTTCTACTATCTGACAGCTCTAGTTCCTTTACAGAAGAAGCTTTTTACATACAAACACATGAAGAGTTTAAATCTGATAATGACAGCAGAAACCATCAGGCGATCAATCAATCAATCAATCAACCAACCAACCAATCAATCAATCAATCAATCAATCATACTTACATACTTTAAAGTAACAGTAGCAACAGAGTATTTTAACAGTGAGGTATTTGATTAATACTTCCTCTATCAGTGATTATTGATCGTCACTTCATGTTAAAAACTTTTTTCTGCAACAGAAAGATGAAGATCATTACATATCAACACTGATCAATACTGATCAATACTTATCAGTCTCTGAGTGACCATGTGACAGACTATCTGTAACTCCGTCTGATGATCATTTATGACAGACTGTGTGAGGTCATGATGTGATCATGATGCTGCTCCTGGACGTCTGACAGTTAGTTGTGCTGTGTAACTTCCTGTCAGACTGAACTCAGGGCGCTGCAGGTCCATCACAGTCCTGACAGTCAATCACAGTCCTGACAGTCCATCACAGTCCTGACAGTCCATCACAGTCCATGACAGTCCTGACAGTCCTGACAGTCCTGACAGTCCATCACAGTCCTGACAGTCCTGACAGTCCTGACAGTCAATCACAGTCCATCACAGTCCTGACAGTCAATCCCACTCCTGACAGTCCTGACAGTCCTGACAGTCAATCACAGTCCTGACAGTCCATCACAGTCCATCACAGTCCTGACAGTCCTGACAGTCCTGACAGTCAATCACAGTCCTGACAGTCCATCACAGTCCATCACAGTCCTGACAGTCAATCACAGTCCTGACAGTCAATCACAGTCCATCACAGTCCATCACAGTCAATCACAGTCCTGACAGTCCATCACAGTCCTGACAGTCCATCACAGTCCTGACAGTCAATCACAGTCCATCACAGTCCTGACAGTCAATCACAGTCCTGACAGCCCTGACAGTCCTGACAGTCAATCACAGTCCTGACAGTCCTGACAGTCTATCACAGTCCTGGCAGTCAATCACAGTCCTGACAGTCCATGACAGTCCTGACAGTCCATCACAGTCCCGACAGTCCATGACAGTCCTGGCAGTCAATCATTGTCCTGGCAGTCCATCACAGTCCTGACAGTCCATCACAGTCCTGACAGTCCATGACAGTCCTGGCAGTCAATCACTGTCCTGGCAGTCCATCACAGTCCTGGCAGTCAATCACAGTCCTGACAGTCCATCACAGTCCCGACAGTCCATCACTGTCCTGGCAGTCCATCACAGTCCTGGCAGTCAATCACAGTCCTGACAGTCCATCACAGTCCCGACAGTCCATCACAGTCCTGACAGTCCTGTCCCTTCATCATTTCTGTCCTTCAGTATAAAACATTCCTCATTCAGTGTTTCATTTCTACGCTGATGATCTGATCATTTCCTGCTGAGGCGTCTGTGAACCTTCAGCAGATGATTGTCACCTGGAACCTTTCAACCTTCTGCTGTAACTTATAGCGACACAGCTTATGATGCATTCAGACCAAACACGGAGACAGTCAATCACAGTCCTGACAGTCCATCACAGTCCTGGCAGTCAATCACAGTTCTGACAGCCCATCATAGTCCGGACAGTTCATGACAGTCCTGACAGTCCATCACAGTCCTGGCAGTCAATCACAGTCCTGACAGTCCTGACAGTCCTGATAGTCCATCACAGTCCATCACAGTCCTGACAGTCCTGACAGTCCTGGCAGTCAATCACAGTCCTGACAGTCCATCACAGTCCTGACAGTCCTGTCCCTTCATCATTTCTGTCCTTCAGTATAAAACATTCCTCACTCAGTGTTTCATTTCTACGCTGATGATCTGATCATTTCCTGCTGAGGCGTATGTGAACCTTCAGCAGATGATTGTCACCTGGAACCTTTCAACCTTCTGCTGTAACTTATAGCGACACAGCTTATGATGCATTCAGACCAAACACAGAGACAATTTTCGCCTTGTGTTAGTCGTACAAGTTTGATGGCAGGATTACTCATTTTTGTTGGCGTTAGTCTCGCAGCACCCAGCTGGGTAAGTTTCAGCATCTTGATGACAGCAGCTTCCAGCTCTACCTGAGGCTGACGGGTGTCCAGGTCTCAGTCTGTCTCCACTGAGTGGCAGCTTCTTAACAGGTGTGTTAAAATCAATAAATAGTACCTGTGAGCAGCAAGTAGGCATAGACTGAATGAATCTGTCACATCACATCAGAACGAACCCAGAACAAAGAAATTTCTCTGTGATCCGACTCAATAAATGGATCAGAAGCTGAAATGACAACATCATAATGCTGCGTCAGGTCTGTCGGCCAGACGACAAGCTAACTACTTTTAAAATGTTTGTTCCCTGAATGGAGTTCAGATCGATCAGAGCTGTGCTGTGCTGAGACATATTTCCATGACTTACCAGGTAGTCCAACTTCCTCACTACCTTTCCTCTGCACCAGCTCTTTATTGGTCCTGTCTCGATACAGTAGATGTGTTATCGTACAGCTCTGTTTGTCTGCAAATGGCCACAACTAGTGATTATTATCCTCTCCTCCAGTGTTGTTCATGAATATCTGGACATCAGCGATGTGAACGTCATGACATCACTGTGAACATCAACACCGACAGGCTTTAACGACTCAGCGTCACCACAAATCATCACTCAGTTCAATATTCACAACTCACGCAAATTCACGGTGTCATCGTGTCGCTCGGTGCAAATACATGTGAATCTGTGTCTTTTCATTGACTTTGTTTGTGATCTAGACTCACTGCCTCACTGACCTGCAGCCTGTTCTGCTCCACACTGCAGGTGTGTCTTCACATGCAGGTTAGTGTCTCACAGCTCATCACAAACTCTGCGTCTGTCTTTGTGGTCTGCTGCACCACCACCACCATCTCACTGGTTTCTCTTTACTGACCCAGTTAATTAATTTCCTGTTTACTTCTCTTCTCTGTTGAACTTGAATCAGTCTATGTTCATAAAATCTGAACTGTGTCAGGAAATAAAGCTTTTTTCTGGACCTGTTGCACGAACCAGTCTTCAGTTTAACTTCAGGACAGTTTTACAGCTGAGGTCACTGACCTGTTCAATACACATGATAACTACATAGAGACGATGCACCTGAGAGTCAGTGTGGTGATGTCACAGTGTTTCATCACAGGTGGGTGTGGAGAGACGTGGACCATGCTAACACCTCTGTACACACACACCTGCACATTGATACACACTCCAACACAAAGATTCTGACATCAGAAACGTTTGTTTCTGTACAACTGACCAATCACGTCGAAGCACTTTGCAGAGCGACTCGTTAATCTGAACTCTTCACTGTAGCTGTGAAGCTAACAGTGTTAGCTGGAGCTCGACTGCACGTCTCAGATCAGGTTGTGATCTCTGTGATCGCAGCAGACGAGCTGTATGGAGACATCTGATGTTTAAATCATCTCCAGCTGCTTCAGCTGTTCAGCAGAATGCTGCAACTCTGTTTTACTGTGAAGCTCCAGAAATGTTCTGTGGACTACGAGACTTAACCTGACTTTATATCATCAGGAGGAGATGATGGCTGAGCCTGACTTTATATCATCAGGAGGAGATGATGGCTGAGCCTGACTTTATATCATCAGGAGGAGATGATGGCTGAGCCTGACTTTATATCATCAGGAGGAGATGATGGCTGAGCCTGACTTTATATCATCAGGAGATGATGGCTGAGCCTGACTTTATATCATCAGGAGGAGATGATGGCTGAGCCTGACTTTATATCATCAGGAGGAGATGATGGCTGAGCCTGACTTTATATCATCAGGAGGAGATGATGACTGAGCCTGACTTTATATCATCAGGAGGAGATGATGGCTGAGCCTGACTTTATATCATCAGGAGGAGATGATGGCTGAGCCTGACTTTATATCATCAGGAGGAGATGATGACTGAGCCTGACTTTATATCATCAGGAGGAGATGATGGCTGAGCCTGACTTTATATCATCAGGAGGAGATGATGGCTGAGCCTGACTTTATATCATCAGGAGGAGATGATGGCTGAGCCTGACTTTATATCATCAGGAGGAGATGATGGCTGAGCCTGACTTTATATCATCAGGAGGAGATGATGGCTAAGCCTGACTTTATATCATCAGGAGGAGATGATGAGTGAACTGCTCCTTTAATGTCAGACAAGTGCAGCTCGTCCGTCAGTCTCTTCTTGTTTCTGACTCAGGATCAGTGAATCTTCTGTTTTGATTCATCAATGATCAATATTTTCTGATGGATGAATCATCAGTTGAACATGCAGGGGTCTTCAGGACAGGCTGTCTCTGAGGACGGACACAGACAGCTGGACATGACTGCTGACAGCTTTAAATAAGCGACTGACCTTCTTTCCGTACACAGCTCCCATTCTTCCTGTTGGTTTGCGTCCTCTCCACCTCTTCTTCTTTCCCAGCAGCCTCGGGGCCTCCTCCTCCTCCTCCTCCCCCACCACCTGGCAGCCTGACAGCCCAGGCGCTGGGGTCCGTTAGCCCGCCAAACTGTGAGGCAGCCTCATAACACCAGAACGGGACCGAGCCGAGCCAAGCCAGGCCGGGAGAGAAGAATTGAACCAGTCAGTGTTTGACTGAGACGAGCAGCAGCCACCTGTTACTGCCTGTCTGTTTCTGCCCGTCTGTTACTGCCTGACTCTCTGCTCTCAGCTGTGAGGAGTTAAGAGCTTCAACTGGATTAATGTAATTAATACTGACAGACACAGCGACACAGAGACAGACAGGAACACAGAGACAGACAGAGACACACAGGGACACAGAGAGAGACAGAGACAGACAGAGACAGACAGAAACACGGACACAGAGACAGACAGAGACAGACAGAGACAGACAGGCACACAGAGACAGACAGAGACACACAGGGACACAGAGAGAGACAGACAGAGACAGACAGAGACAGACAGGGACACAGACAGAGACAGACAGAGACAGACAGAGACACGGACACAGAGACAGACAGAGACAGACAGAGACAGACAGAAACACGGACACAGAGACAGACAGAGACAGACAGGCACACAGAGACAGACAGAGACACACAGGGACACAGAGAGAGACAGAGACAGACAGGGACAGACAGAGACACAGACACAGAGACAGACAGGGACACAGAGAGAGACAGACACAGACACAGAGACACAGAGACAGACAGAGGCACAAAGACAGACAGGGACACAGAGAAGAACAGAGACACAGAGAGAGACACACAGGGACACAGAGAGAGACAGAGACACAGAGAGAGACAGACAGAGACACAGGGACACAGAGAGAGACACAGGGACACAGAGAGAGGCAGGGACACAGAGAGAGACACAGAGAGAGACAGAGACACAGAGAGGGACACAGAGAGACACAAAGAGAGACAAGGACACAGAGAGGGACACAGAGAGACGCAGAGAGAGACAGAGACAGACAGGGCCACAGAGAGACACACAGGGACACAGAGACACAGGACCACAGAGACACAGGTACACAGAGACAGACAGGGACACAGAGAGAGACACAGGGACACAGAGACAGACAGGGACACAGAGAGAGACACAGGGACACAGAGACAGAGAGAGAAACAGACAGGGACATAGAGACACAGAGACAAACAGGGACAGAGAGAGAGACAGGGACACAGAGACACACACAGAGAGAGAGAGACAGACAGAGAGAGACAGGGACACAGAGACAGACAGAGAGAGACAGACAGGGACAGAGAGAGACAGGGACACCGAGAGAGACAGGGTGTGACAGTGGGCTCTGTCACTGAACATGGCAGCCTTCCCTCATAACACACCACTAATCTTTCCCTCTGTTTGTGTTAGCTGCGCACGGTGCACAGTGCACGCACCGTTTAGCGGCTAACTGTTCCCTCTCGTAAAACACACACACATACCCCACATAAGTTTTTCCCCTCTGCGAAATAAAATGAAGAGAGTAGTGAGTCCAATTATAGTTCAGTTCAGTTCAGTTCAGCTTTGGTTGGTACTTATCATAGTAGACCGGCAGACGCTTGTATTGTCCTCTGTGTTTGTTCGTGTTTCCGTGGTTGCGGTTCTAGGGTATGGGTGCTGCATCGGGACAAACCGGACTAGCGATATAGGGATGTTTTTTAGCGAAGTTGTGGATCCATTGTGGACTATTTTTACCTTTATGGTGGCACTGTTTTGCACGGGCTAAACATTTGCACTAAAATGCTATTGTGGTTGAAACATCATTTTTTAGTTTATTGGATCTTAAAGTGGCCTTTCTGACAGTTGGTGGCAGTGGTGGGATGGTCAACCACAAAGCCCGTACAAACAAGGCCAAAAGAAGCCTCAGATCACAGACTGATCCAGAAGAAGAGAAAACAATGGACACCACGGACGAAGAAGAGGACAAAGGAAAAGGGGCCTGATCTAAGACACAATCAGCTCAACCTGCAACAACTGACCAAAATGCAGAATTTCTTGGGCTGATGAGAAGCTTCATGGATGAAAAGCAGAGACGAGAGGAGGGGTTCCTGCGGGAGCTATGGGAGACGCTACGACCAGCCAGAGGACCAGATGTTGCACCAGAACCTCAGCAGCAGCGGGAGCCAGCCATCCAGAGCACAGTAGCCGCAAGGCTCGGGTTTCCAATGACAGCACCACAACGATCAGGTGGAGCCATGGTGGGATATGACAACCAACATTCCCAGCCATACCTGCGGCAAGCGTCAGTGGAGCCCTCTGCTGGTGCAGGCCGAGCAGATGACGACCACTTTCTGCCATATCAGCCAGCAGTTCCATCTGGGCCTCCTGTAGGCACCAGCCCTCATAGAGCATCCATGGAGATGGGGTATATGCATGACCCGAAGATGCCAATTTACCAGCAGGGGGAAGATATCGAAAACTATCTCCTCCGCTTTGGATGCATAGCTCGCACCTGGCAGTGGCCAACAGATGAGTGGGCCTGTCGCCTGGTGCCCTTGCTGACTGGACGAGCCCTGGAAGCTTACTCAGCGATGGATGAGGACCAAGCAGATTGCTACGATGATCTGAAGGAGGCGCTGTTGCAGAAATTCGACATCTCTTCAGAGACCTACCGCCAGCGGTTTCGGGGGGCAGCCATACCACCGGGAGAGACACCGACAGAGACGTACCATCGGCTCAAGGGACTCTACAGACGGTAGATACGACCAGAGTAGCTCAGCAAAGAGGACATCGGAGAAGCCATCATCCTTGAACAGCTTCTGCAGGTATTCCCTGCAGACATTTAGATGTGGGTGAAGGAACATGAGCCACAGGATGGCCAGTCTGCAGCTAAACTGGTCCAGCAGTACCTTAATGCATGCAAAGGGGTACCGCCACGTCACTTCTCATCTCTGCCTCGAGGTACCCGTGACGTCAGAGACAGGCACAGCACTAGAGGTAGCCCAGGGAGCTGGGAGAATAGAAGGAGAGAGATGGGCAGAGACCGGGATGCGTCTGGAACTGGTAAGTTACTTATCTGTTTTGAAACCAGGTATTCGACAATTGAAAAGAAATACCTTGCCATCAAATGGGCCCTGGACAGCTTGCGTTATTATCTGCTTGGAAGGGATCCAAGACAAAGATCCAAGATGTCGCCACGGACGGCTGCCTCGGTGTTCGTTCCGCAGTATTTTCTTTGTTTTCATTTATTTGTCACGTAATAAGTTGTCCTTCCCTCATCCAATACACTCGGGAGGAATTTTTAAAGTCTGAACATTCAACTGGTCACACTTTTTCACTGTTTTCCATCGATTTTGGAATATTTCCGGAACTTTAGTTGGAGGAGCAGTAGCTTTCTGTGGGATGTTCAGGAGACGCAGACGGGGCAAACGAGCCGGTGTGCTCGTTAAGCTCAGACAGTGGGATTTCGAACAGCGTTCCCGTCAATACACCTGGCAAATGTCCGCTCCCTGAACAATAAGATGGATGAACTCCTGCCTCTTAACAGTAGAAACTCAGACTTTTGCAGATTGCCGCCCTGTGTTTTACGGAAACCTGGCTCAGCGAATACATCCTGGACACAGGATTACATCTGCCGGACTTTCAAATTCTCCGAGCGGACCGTGTAACGGAGCTCTCGGCGAAGAAGAGGGGAGGTGGAATCTGCTTTTATATTAACGAAGGTTGGTGTACAGATGTCACAGTGTTAAACAAATCATGCAGCCCCCACTTGGAGACACTTTTCATAAACTGTAAGCCATTTTATTCACCGCGGGAGTTCTCGTATATTCTGATTGGTGTTTACATCCCACCTCAGGCCTGTGTTACTGAGGCTTTACAACACCTAGCTGACCAGATAACGGACATGGAGAGGAAACATCCAGACTCTCTGCTCATTGTTCTTGGAGACTTTAACAGAGCAAACCTCAGCCGTGAACTGCCAAGATATAGACAGCATGTAGAATGTCCCACCAGGGACAAAAACACTCTGGACCACTGCTACATTATTTTAAAGGACGCATATCACTCTGTCCCCTGTGCAGCTTTGGGGCTCTCTGATCACTGCATGGTTCATCTTCTCCCAAATTACAGGCAGAAATTCAAATCTGCTAAACCTGTAGTGAAGACCGTTAAGAGATGGACCACAGAGTCAAAGCTGGAGTTACAGGCCTGCTTTGACTGCACAGATTGGAGTGTTTTTGAGGCTGCTGCTACAGATCTGGAAGAACTCACTGACACTGTGACATCCTACACCAGCTTTTGTGAGGACACGTGTGTGCCGACCAAAACCTTCTGCACATACAGCAACAATAAACCTTGGTTCACTGCAAAAAGAAATGGGAACAGAGTCCTGTACAACACGACCAGGAACACGCTGACAAACTCAGCAAGAGACAGACATGTCTATGTGTGGTCCATATTATTCAGATTGAATTCTGCAACCTCTGCTTAATTCAGAAGTAAAGTAGAGACAAGACATTGGCGACGAGGATTAATTTTCATTAGCTAGTTAGAAACAAGAAGTTTAGTTAGCTAGCATGGAGAAATCCGGGATTCAAAACTTTGTATGCTACACCGAGCCAGCTACGCTAGGCTCACGATGGAGGCGATGGCTAACGTCGTTCGAGCTGTATGCTGACGGTAAAAGGGCTCATCATAACCAATGATTCACCTGCTGCTACAAAGCAAAGGAGACATGCACTGCTACTTCATCTAGCTGGACCAGACGCACAGGACATTTTCTCAACTCTTCCGGACACTGGTGAGGCAACGGACTACGACAAGGCAGTGGAGGCTTTGAATGCATACTTCGTACCCCAGGTCAACACAACGCTGGCAAGGCATGCATTTCAAAAATTGCACCAGAAGCCAGGGGAGACGGTGCAACAGTTTGCTACACACCTGAGACAAGCTGTGAGAGACTGTGGTTATGGGGGAGATTCTGACAATCAGATAAGGGACGCAATATTAAGCAAAGGGACGTCGGAATATGTCAGAAGAAAACTGTTAGAAGAGGGTCGCGGATTGACGCTAGCGTCTACACTGGAAATAGCTGCCCATTGTGAGAGCATCGATGAGCAACTGGCGGGCATGACGTCATGCGCGTCGGCTAAACCCTCCACAGACACTGTTAACCGGATTGCACTGAAAGGAAAAAAGGGAAACCATGGAAACGGGAATACAAAAGGTAAACCGAACAGAGACAATAAAAATGATGTTAAGTGCTACAGATGTGGGAATACTGATCACATTGGCCGTGATCCAAAATGCCCCGTACAAGGACAAATGTGCCACAAGTGCCAGGGAAAAGATCACTTTGCAAAAGTATGCCGCACTAAAGGTGGGAAACCGAAACAAAACATAAATAACGTTGATAAACATGAAAGTGGGGACTTTGCATTTGCTATTGATGATAACCACATGCCAGAGAGACTTAACTTCTGTGTTGGGGGAGTAAATGTAAAAATGCTGATTGACTCTGGTGCAACAAGCAATGTAATGGGAGAAAATGCATGGGAAAAATTGAAAGCAGAAAGCATTAAGTGCCACTCCTATGTCCCTAAGACAGAGAGAAAACTTTACTCGTATTCTTCTAGTCAGCCATTAATAGTCAAGGGGGCATTCACATGTGAGGTGTCTATAGGAAAAAAGACTGAACGTGCTGAGTTCATCGTAATCAGAGGAAGTGGTGAACCGCTGCTTGGAAAAGAGACAGCAATGCGACTGCGGGTCCTGAAAATAGGTGCCAACATTGCTGCCATCACGGACATTAAGCAAACGCTCAAGCAGCAGTATCCTGAAGTGTTCAGTGGAGTCGGAAAACTGAAAACAAGGTCAGTCTACACATTAACCCTGAGGTGAAACCTGTAGCCCAGCCACTCAGGTGCATTCCATTCAACCTTCGGGGGGCAGTAGAGTCCAGAATTAAAGAATTGGTGAACTTGAACATCATCGAGCCGGTGAACGGTACCACCCCGTGGGTGAACCCGCTTGTGATTGTCCCAAAACCTGGAAATGATGTCCGACTTTGCCTGGATATGAGACAGGCCAATGAGGCCATAGTGAGGGAACGCTTTCCGATTCCCACAGTGGATGAGCTACTCCAAGGCATGAACGGCTCAACCATATTCAGCAAGTTAGATTTAAAATGGGGCTACCACCAACTTGAACTGACTCCTGAATCACGTGACATCACCACATTTGCTGTGCACAATGGAGTGTACAGGTACAAAAGACTGTTGTTTGGTGTGTCCTCTGCCAGCGAACAATATCAGCATGAGATAGCCAACGCATTAGCTGGTATTGAAGGAGTGGAGGACATATCTGATGATGTGATCATACATGCATCTGACCAAGAGACGCACAATAGACGACTACATGCAGTCATGGAAAGACTCAGAGACACTGGATTAACACTGAATCCACAAAAATGCCAGTTCAACATGGACAGATTGATTTTCATGGGCATTCTGCTATCGGAGAAGGGCATTGGCGAGCTGTGACAGAAGCACGGGAGCCGGAGACCGCCACAGAGGTGCGTAGCTTCCTTGGGCTTGTGGGATACAGCAGGAGATTTATCCCACAGTTTGCAACTCTATCAGAGCCACTGAGGCGCCTGACAAGGAAAGACACGCTTTTCAACTTAGGGCCGGAGCAAAAGCAAGCATTCAGCGCTCTTAAAACAGCGCTCGCTAAAGCAACCACCCTTGCTTACTTCGACAAAGAGGCACCCACCCAGGTAATAGCGGATGCGAGTCCTGTGGGGTTAGGCGCTGTCCTAGTGCAAAACCAGAAAGGAATTAAAGTCCCTGTGTGCTATGTGAGCCGTAGCCTAACTGATTGTGAACGGAGATACTCTCAGACAGAGAGAGAGGCGCTAGGTCTGGTGTGGGCCTGCGGAATCGACATCCATACCTGTATGGGCGAATGTTTGACCTAGTCACAGACCATAAGCCATTGGAAGTAATATATGGCCCCCGCTCCAAACCATGTGCACGGATAGAGCGGTGGGTTCTTCGCCTGCAACCGTACCAGTTCAAGGTAGTACACATAGCAGGGAAGAACAACATTGCTGACTCACTATCAAGACTCCTGCCAAACACGGTGAAACAGGCAGAACATGGGCACGGAGCTGATGAGTATGTGAGATTTGTGGCAGTGAACGCGACTCCAAAGGCACTCACCACTCGAGAAGTGGAGGAAGCATCTGCCACTGACCAAGAGCTCCATGAGGTACGCAAAGCCATAGCAACTGGACATTTTGAGAAGTGCAAACAGTATGCTGTCATTGCAAATGAGCTATGCACAATAGGATATCTTGTTCTAAGAGGCACACGTATAGTGCTGCCCCAGGCCCTGCGAACACGAGCACTTACACTAGCCCATGAGGGACACTTGGGTATAGTGGGAACAAAACAACATCTCAGGACTCAAGTGTGGTGGCCTGGCATGGATAGAGCAGCCGAGAGACATTGCAAAGCCTGTCATGGATGCCAAATAGTTGCTAGACCTGACCCACCTGAACCGCTGAGACCCACACTGCTACCTAATGGACCCTGGCGGGACGTTGCAGTTGACCTACTGGGACCTCTCCCGTCCAATCACTCCACTCTAGTGGTAGTAGATTATTTCAGCCGATATTATGAATATGATGTCATGACCACCACCACAGCAGAGAAGCTCATAGACAGTCTGGAGTCAATCTTCAGCAGACATGGATTGCCAGTCACGTGCAAGTCTGACAATGGTCCTCAGTTCAGATCAGAACAATTCAGACTGTTCTGTGAGGAAAATGGCATCACACACATCAAAACCACACTGAAATATGCTCAGGCCAACGGAGAGGTTGAGCGTCAGAACGCATCACTTATGAAAAGGATCAGAATTGCTCAATCAGATGGACTTGATTGGAAAAAAGAACTAAGAAAGTATGTGACGGTCCACAGGAGCATCATCCATCCAACAACAGGTAAACGCCCTGCTGAATTGCTTTTCAATTGGAAGGTAAGAGGAAAGCTGCCTGAACTGATTGAAGTGCACACTGATCAAGAAGTGTGTGATCGTGACACAGAGCAAAAGGCAAAGAGCAAGCTGTATGCAGACACCTGCAGAGGAGCACAGCTATCAGAGGTCAGTGTTGGTGACACTGTGCTCTTGAGACAAGACAAAACTGACAAATTCTCCACCCCATTCAATGCAACAATACACAAGATCATCAGCAGGACAGGAAGCAAGGTCGTAGTGGAATCGCCAACAGGAGCTCGATATGCAAGAAACACCACTTTTGTCAAGAAATACGAAGGGAAGAGACTGAAACAAGGGACATTCCCAGACAAGGGGGAAACACAGGAAGCTGAGGACGACACAGGAATCGGCGAGGCGATAGAAGAACACACACACACCACTGACACTCAGAGTCCACAAACCAGAAATGACAGTGACACACAGACAGAAGCAAACATGCCATCCAGGCTGCAGAGGGTCAAGCGAACACCCAATAGACTGTCTGACTATGTTCTCAAATGATTTAAAGAAAAGAAGAGAGTTGTCATATTGTTCATGAGTTAAACCTGTGGGTATATAGAATGTGTTTGATTTCTAGCAATAGAAGAAATTATTACAGTTCATGATTTGGAAGAATTGTTGTGATTGATGGTTGCTTAAAGGCAAGCAATATGTTCACTAAGTAATGAGTTCTGACTAGTACTAAATACTAAAGTGATTTTGATAAGCGAGGTACATGTTCCTGTGTGGTGAAGTTATGTTACAGATCTGGCCGCTCAGAAGGAGGTTAAAATGAGAATTCCTGAAATGTGAAGCATAATGTGAAGTATAATCCTGAGTTATATTTTCTGTAACTAAGAAGAGTTTAATTCTAAGAAAAGGGGGGATGTCATATCCATGAGTAACACGCCCTGTAAGAATGTGGAAAGGTATTATGGGTAGGGTGGAGGAGTTTGGTGGACATTAAATTTGCACTCAGCAATAGACAGACATGTCTACGTGTGGTCCATATTATTCAGATTGAATTCTGCAACCTCTGCTTAATTCAGAAGTAAAGTAGAGACAAGACAGCCGGGAACCTGAATGCTTACCCCCACCAGAGAACATGTCTCCACCCAGGATTACCTCAAAAATAAGAAAGGCAAAAAAACAAATGAGTAAACCGATGGAGGAACTGATTACTCCACACTCCCTACCTGACCAGGGAGATCACTGAAACTCAACACTCAGGCTGTGTCCAAATTCAGGGGCTGCAGCCTTCGAAGGGCGCATTTGAAGGCCAATTACGTCACAACGCTGCGCGAAGGGTGTCCAAATTCGAAGGCTGCGCCACATGCAGCCCACAAATGCAGCCTTCCCCACCCTCGTTTAGGAGGACGCACCGCTACTGTCCTTCGCGGCCTCACATATCCCAAGATCCTTTGCGCACCGCTGCTCAGTCCCGAAACAGAAGAGGGAAAGAAAGAGAAAATGGCGACATCAAGTGGCGCAGACATGACATTCAAATTTAAATAATGGGTTTATACTCGGTTTTTACTCATTTGAACATCCAACGCCAGATATGTTAAACTTCAAGAGACTATAAAACCTCCAAATTTCAACTTTCAGTTAAAATACGTGAAGCTGGTAATGCTGTGGTAAATATAGTTGTTATTCACCAATGGGTTCATGTTTATTTTGTAATGTTGATAATTCAATTTAGATTTGACACATTGTACACACACAAATAAATGTACACGTTTGATAGATTTGAACCAAAACAGACTTTAATGCATGAACACCTGGTGACGCAACCAGGAAATACTCCGAAGGCTGGACCGTCCCATTTAACAACGGTGGACGCGGCCTTCAAGGTCTCTCCGAAGGACCCGGCCTCCGTGGGCCGCAAAGGCCGCGTCCTTGAAGGATGCAGCCCCTGAATTTGGACACAGCCACAGCCACTATCCACCTTATTCCTAGCCCCCATGATGCCTTGTGTGAATTATCACCGGAAGTCGCGTTTGTTTACATGGTAACGGTGGACGCTAATCCGGTTTTTATGAGGGTCAGAGAGGTAAAACATGTGGGAACACCAGCTGTCAGAGCTTAAACGAGACAACATTACAATCCCGTTGCCTACTCATATAGAGGGGTGGGAGGATGACATGAGGAAGTGGCCTAAGATAGCATACAGTTGCATTTTTAGCTACTTTCTTAACTCTGTCGCTTCGGACGGGCAGGCAATGAATAATCTGAAAAGCTCTGAGGCGTATCAGTACCTGCACAGTAATAAGGTTGGTTTGCTAAAAGAGGTCGTGGGACACAGTCTTATTTACCTTAAGGCAGACGTAGAGCCCAGCCAAAGCCTTAAAGTCCCTCATCACCGAGCCCGGGTGTTGTCAGCATCAGGTGAAATCCTAACAGCTGGGTGTTCATGCATTGCAGGTAAAGGCAGATCTTGCTGCCACGCTGCTGCCGTCCTTTGGAAGGTAAATGTTGATGGGTCTGGTAGTTTTAACCCTCTGGGACCCTTAAAAAAACAAAAACAACTCCCACTTGTATCCTTAAGGACCACAACGTCCAGTGGGAAACGACGGCTCCTCCCTCTCCTGTCCTCTCCTCTCCTCCCCCTCCTGTCCTCTCCTCCCCCTCCTGTCCTCTCCTCCCTCTCCTGTCCTCTCCTCTCCTCCCCCTCCTCTCCTCCCCCTCCTGTCCTCTCCTCCCTCTCCTGTCCTCTCCTCTCCTCCCTCTCCTGTCCTCTCCTCGCTCTCCTGTCCTCTCCTCCCTCTCCTGTCCTCTCCTCCCCGTCGAGTATCTGGCTGCTCAGCTCCGGGACCGGGACCGGGACCGGGCCTTAGAGACGTCACCGCTGCCTTCACCCGGTCTTTGATCCCTCTGGTCAGAGAGTTTAGATCCGAGTGTGGCCTGAGTGTCCCACCTGAGCTCTCTATTAATCCATCGAATCAAATTTCATTCTGTCTTTGCGGCCGTCCAGCTCTCTGTCCACACTCTCCATGATGGAAATGATTACCACGCACAAAACCCTCATTTAAATACTGCGGTTTGCGCGTGCTGTCATTTAGCGGGTTACTCTTAGTAGATCACCTGTTTTTCGTGCGGCAACCAAACACGCAAAATTTTACCAGGAGCACGCAATTTAGCGCCCCTGATCTGGGATCTTAGTAGATAGTAGTAGTAGAAAATGGGGGGGGGGGGGGGGCACCGACATTGCAGAATGCACGATTATATCCTGTTACGGCTTTGCAATGAAAAAATGCGGTTAATGGCAGTTATGGGACAAAAACGTCCACTTTGAGTACATTAAGGTGAAACATTTTAATCTGATACTAAACAAAAACTAATACTGCATCAATATATATATATATATTTTTTTTTACTAATCTTTGACATATCCAAGGCTGTGATAACACGTAAAAAAATCTCCGGTCTCAGTTATTATATTGAAAATCCGTCATTTTGTGTCAAATCAGTTACACCCTTTATGAAATTGTCATTTAAAATATTGAAATCCTAATATATGAATATATATATATATATATATATATATATATATATATATATATATACATATATATATATATATATATATATGTATATATATATATATATATGTATATATATATATATATATGTATATATATATATATATGTATATAGTAGTTTTGATAAGGACTGAGGTTGATTGAAAGATCTGAGCAAAAAAAGTTGAAAAAAAACATTTATCTGATACATTTTCACAGCCGTCGTTTTTACTGGATGTTTTCGTCCCGACGATGCGTTTTTTTCCCCAGCGTACTAACCTATTAAAAAAATTCAAATCAAATTTCCTATATAAAATTAAGATTCCTGACCAAAAATCATTCCATTTCATGTGATACAGTGAAAGTTATGGACAAATAATGAGTGAAAAATGCCCCCTACTGGACAAAAATGTCCCTAAGGGCACCAGAGGGTTCATTTTCATTTCATTTATAGATATATGATGCTTTTGTTTAAAAAAAAAAAACTTTGTATGTATTGTATATATCTTTAATTTATTTTCAATTCAGGTTGAGAATGCAGTCAGACAGGGAAAGACAGGGACATCATGCCCTGATGTACAGAGAAAGTGGAATGCAGGCACAAGAAAGAAGGCTGAGCTGAGCTGATCGATTTTAAACGTCATAAAGCAGACCACATTCATGAAGGCTCATCAGCATCAACATCAGATCCCACAAGTGTGACATCAGCAGAGTGTGCCCCCAAACTTTTCAAGGATCACGAAGAATATAAACTTATATCAGTTCTTCTGTGATGGCCCCACTATATCAGCTGCAGACTAATGCCCCCCTTCAACAGTGCTACAGATTAGTTATAGATAATGAGTCTTCTCAGAGCCAGTGTGATCTACAAATGCCCCATACAGAGCACAGCACAATGCTGACTTGCAGGAAGTGTCTCAGTTTTTATGAAACCTATGTTCAACTAAGCCCAGCTCAGGTGGAGAAGTTGAGTGAAGAGACCCAAGTACAAAGTGCATCACAACTATGGCATGATGCAAGGACGCTGCGGCTGACTGCGAGCACGGCAAAGAGGGGGCCTAAACGGAGCACTACTAACCCACAGAAGTTCCTCAATGAACACTTGCACCCCACCTTCACCGGCAATGCTGCCACTAAATATGGCAAAGAAAATGAGGAGAAAGCCATACAGCTCATGGAGGCTCAAGGGCACACTGTGGAGCGGAGAGGCCTGGTGCTGTGTCCTGACCATCCCCGGTTTGGAGCAAGCCCAGATGGAATTCTGGACTCAACACAGCTCCTAGAGATCAAGTGTCCACTAAAGAGCAACACATCACTTGCAGAGTTTCTAAGTCAGCCAAATGGTGACATCAGATGCTTAGAAGATGGGAGGTATCCGGTGAGAACCGGAAGTTGCACCCATAATCATTTCTACAGCAACGAGCCCAGGAAGGTGGATACTCACCAAGAGGACAGACACAGCAGCCCCTGCCACAATGCTACACAGCACACCGCTCAGTATCACACAGTCCAGGGGAAATCAAAGAAAACCCATCGGGTCCGAACCGATGGACGAGCCCCCAATATGTTACGACCCCGGCTCCTGGGAAGCAACACAGGAGTCAAACAACACTCAATGCAGCCAAAGTAACATTTATTGCACACAAAAGACAAACCATGGAAAACAAAGAAACCAAAGGTGGAGGCTGGTGGCCCTGCAGCAGTGTGAGAGAGAGAGGGGGTGGAGCCACCCAGCAGGTGCCAGAGGTCAGGAGGGAATAATGGGAGGAGCTTCTGATCACCTGAAAAAAAACCGAGAGAATAGCCGTGGACATAACAGTGGGAACATAATACGGCAACTGTTCAGTTTTGGTTGGTACTTATCATAGTAGACCGGCAGACGCTTGTATTGTCCTCTGTGTTTGTTCGTGCTTCCGGGGTATGGGTGCTGCGTCTGGACAAACCAGACTAGCGGTATAGGGACGGTTTTTAGAGAAGTTGTCCCGGGAAAATGGGAATGCAGGTGAGCTCATGGGGAGGGGGAAATAACCAGGGTGATAAGCTGGCGCAGAGCATATGTGGTATCTGAAGGTGTGAAATGTATTTCTTTATCAGGCATTTTGCTAGAGGTACTACTTTTCATATTGTGTGATTGCTATTTGAATTCACAAGCCTATTTTACCCTGTAACTCACTGATGTATGATTGTGTGACATCCCTGCATGTTTTGGTTGGGGCCATGGGGGTGTGGCTACAGGGCTAAGAGCTGGCTGAGGAGGCCTGGTGAGTTGAGTTGAGCCTGAGACCTAAAAGGAGTAGGTACAGATGAGCCTGTAAGAAGCTAAGTGTTTGTATTAGTTGGTTTTTTTTTGCGGATCCATTGTGGACTATTTTCACCTTTATGGTGGCACTGTTTTGCACGGGCTAAACTAAAAACACCTTTGCACTAAAGTGCTATTGTGGTTGAACCATCATTTTTTTTAAAGTTTATGGGACTTTAAAGCGGCCTTTCTGACACAGAGAGACACAGGGACACAGAGAGACACAGGGACACAGAGAGACACAAGGACACAGAGAGACACAAGGACACAGAGAGAGACAGAGAGAGAGACAGAGAGACACAGAGAGAGACACAGAGAGAGAGAGAGAGAGAAAGACAGAGAGAGATTTTTTTTTTTTTTGATTTTTAAAACCAAACTTTAATTTTCAGTCCATACTATGTCACACAACTCTATCAAATTCAATCACACAATTGCAACAGAGAAAAACAGGACATAATCAACTGAGCAACAGAAAAAGACTCAGAAACTCAGGACTAGTGAGTCCTCCTGGACTGAACACAAAACACCATTTACAGCCCAGGTCTTTACAAAACCCTCTATCTGGTCAGTCAGCCTGTAGAAGCTGAACTCCACCCTCAGCCGAGCTGCCAGCATCCCCGTTACCATAGCCACCACCTCCTGTGACCCCTGACCCCTCACCCTGTTCTTACGTGTTTTCCACGTGACTAGCTTTGATAACCCTGAGATGTAGTTGATGAGTGTGTGTGTTGCCTTCTTCTTTGCGGAATAGCGTGGCCCATAGATGTATAAACAGGAAGTGAAGTGCTCCCCTAACCCCTGAACCCAGCCCTGCAGCAGCCTGAACAGAGGCTCCAGTCTGGGACACTGGACAAAGAGATGTTGTAATGTCTCAGTGTCAGAGCAGAAGGAGCAGCTGACCCCCGTGCTAGGATCAAGGTGTGCCAGATACCTGTTTGTAGCTATGGCCCCATGTACAATCCTCCACTGGAGGTCGCCCGTCCGTTTTTCAACGGGGGGTTTGTACAGGGACCGCCAACAACCTCCTGGAGAAGAGCCCCTGCCAAAAAACTCAGTCCACCTCGACACCTTCAACTCGGCCAGAGAGCGCAGGCCTGCCACCTTCAGGACGATGTTATACGCCTCCTTTCTCCCCAGAGACTCCAGGTCTCCCAGCTGTGGGGTCCTCAGAGAAAGCAGGAGGTCCTCCTCCTCACGCCACTGGCCAACCGCAGGAGAAACCATCAGGGCAGGAAACACATATTCATGCTGCTCATCCCACTGGTCCAGAACAGTCCGGTCCTTCACGAACCCCCTAAGAACCTCCGGCAGGGACCCACAGACCTCTGCCACCAGCCTGTGCAGCACTCTGCTGGACCTAATGCTGAGTCGCTCTGCCAGGTGGGGGATGGAGGTCCCTAGGAGGTGCCCCAGCTTCAGGCAGCCGGCCTCCCTCAGTCTGACCCTGAGGCTGTCGGAGGACAGGACCCCCGAGGTGATAAAACTGTTCCATAGAAGAGGTTCTTCAAAGAGCCACATCCCAGGTGTTACTGCATCCTTCCGCTGGAAAATGAAGACCTGCGCCGCCTCGAGCACCGACTGGTAAAAAGATGTCAAACCAGATAAGTCCACTGAGCTGAGCTCAAGCAGAAACAGATGTTTATCGTACCCGAGACGACCGGCCTTCCTCAGCAGCAAGCAGGCTGTGTCCATCCACGGCAGACCAAAACTGTACAGAAGCCTCTGGGCCGTCTGCAGCCTGAAAGCCGCGACCCGCGCCGCGATGTTGACCAGGCCCTGTCCACCCTCATGTACCGGCAGGTGCAGCACCGCTGATCTCAGCCAGTGGTGTCCCGACCAGAAGAACTCCACCGTCTTCCTCTGGATGGCTTCAACCAGGCCCCTCGGTGGCTGCAAGACCCTCAGCTTGTGCCAAAGGGTCGAGGCAACCAAGTTATTGACAATCAGGACTCTTCCCCTGTAGGAGAGCTGAGGGAGCAACCATTTCCACTTAGACAGTCTGGCACACACTTTCTCCATCACACCCTCCCAATTCCTCTTCTGAAACTCCTCACTCCCCAGAAACACCCCCAGCACCTTCATGCCCTGCCTTCCCCAGCTCAGGTTCCCCGGTAACACCGGTGTCCCTGTTTCCCCCCACAACCCCAACTGCAAAGCCTCACTTTTCCCCCAATTTACCCTTGCTGAAGCAGCTTTGCTGAAAAGATCCAAGGCATGTGTTAGAAAAGACACGTCTCCCTGATTCCGAACAAAAACATTAACATCATCAGCATAGGCCGAAACCACCAGTGGGGGGCGATGAAGCAACCCCGGCAAACTGATCCCAGACAGCCTGGATCTCAACTTATCCAGAAGTGGCTCAATGGCCAACGAGTACAGCTGGCCAGAGAGTGGACACCCCTGCCTAATGCCCCTCTGTACCTGCACTGGACAGCTCAGCCCCCCCCCCACCTTGACCAAACAACAAGCTTCATTATACAACAAACTCAACAGTGAAACAAAACCATCTCCAAAACCAAAAGCTCTTAAAGTGGAAAAAAGAAACCCGTGATCAATTCGATCAAAAGCTTTCTCCTGATCTAACGAGATGACACCAGCATCGATATTATGCAATCTACAAATGTCCAATAAGTCTCTCACAAGAAAAAGATTGTCAGTAATGGTTCTGTCCGGTACACAGTATGACTGGTCCCTGTGGATTATTATTCCCATTACATTCTTGAGTCTGTTTGCAAGCACTTTGGATAAAAGTTTATAGTCAGTACATAACAAAGCAACCGGTCTCCAGTTCTCCAGCAAAGCCAGATCGCCTTTCTTAGGCAGCAGCGAGAGGACTGCAAGCCTGCATGATGTTGGTAAGATGCCGGTCCGAGAGGACTCTCGCAGCACCTCACACAGGTCAGTTCCCAGACACCTCCAAAAATGTTTATAAAAATCCGCCGGGAGTCCGTCCAGTCCAGGAGTGCGACCAGAAGCCATCTGAGCCACAGCAGCGGTGAGCTCCTCCAGAGAGACCTCAGCATCCAGCACCGCTCTGTCCCCAGACGTCAGCTGAGGGAGGTCCTGCAGCAGCTCGTCCACACACTCTCTGGAACAGTCCTCCCTCCTGTAGAGGGCGCTGTAAAAATCCACAGCATGCTGCCTCATCTTCACTGGGTCCGTGGATAAAGAGCCATCAGGGAGGCGGAGACAGACCATCTGCTTGGTCTGCGACACAGACCTCTCCAAATTAAAGAAAAAAGAAGTGGGAGCGTCCATGTCTCTAATATTTATAAAGCGAGACCTGACCAGGGCCCCTTTAACCCTCTCCTGCAGGAAAGAACCTAGTTCTTGCTTCTTAAGCTGAAGTCTGCTGCTGTCTGTGCTGCTGCCAGTAAGAACACTGTTCTCTAAATCCCCAATTTCCTTTTCTAGGTCCTGAATGACTCTCCTGACTGCTGCTGTGGAGTAACTTGTGTATTGCTGACAGAAAACCCTAATGTGAGCCTTTCCCACCTCCCACCATTGACTCAGAGACTCAAATTCCCTCTTCCTGTCCCTCCATGTTCCCCAAAATGTATGAAAAGTCTGACAGAAAACTTGGTCCTGTAACAGCCTCACATTAAAGTGCCAGTAGGAGCTGCCTCTGGTGGTTGGTGAGCTGTGAAACTCTACAGTGACTAGATGATGGTCAGTGAAAACTACTGGGATAATATGGCTGCTCAGTAGCCTGTTGCTGTAGCCATAGCTGATGTAGAGCCTGTCCAGCCTGGCTGCCCTCACCCTCCCATCAACCACCCTTACCCAGGTATACCGCCTCGCCTGAGGATGTTTAAGCCTCCACACATCCACCAGTCCTGACTCTAAAACCACCCGTGACAATAAAGCTGACGACTGCAGGTGAGGCTCCTCCCCTGTCCTGTCTACTGTGAAATCTGTCGTACAATTCCAGTCGCCCCCCATCACCACACATTCACTCTGATCACACTGCTGCAAGAAATCTTTTACTTTCTGGAAAAAGTCCAGCCTGTGTGCGCCCTGGTTCGGAGCATAAATATTAACAAAGCAGAAGGAGATGTCCTGTATTTCTGCTCTGACTGCTACAGCCCTGCCTGTCTCTATCTCTGTGGTGGACAGGATGTGGACGTTCAGCCCTGGAGAAAAGAGGACGGCCACACCGGCAGATAAGTTTGTCCCATGAGACAGGACATACTGCCCCTGCCACCACAAACCCCAGTCTGTCTCATTCCCTACATCACTGTGTGTTTCCTGAAGAAAAATAATATTCAATTTTTTCTGTGTGATCATTTCTGAAATAACCGCCCTCCTCTGTTGACTCCTCCCCCCGTTAATGTTTAAAGAGCCTAACCTCACCTGGTGCATCTTAAACTGAGAGAGAAAGATGGAGACAGGAAAAAGAGACAGTAAGAGAAGGACCACCAGGTGCAACACAATCATCATCATTTTACTTACGAATTTTTCGCCTTTTTGACCCTTTCCCTCTTTTTGCCCTAATCATTTTCCTGAGCCCTGTCAAGTGTTTCTTTAACCGAAAACGTTTCTTCTCATCCAACAAGTCCAAGCCAACAACCCTCTGTAGAGTCGACACACTCCTAATGAACTTCTGAACATCAGGAAAATGATCAGCCACTTTCACAGACTTACCAAAGGTCTCATCGAGGAACAGGTTAATGTCCTCCAGTGTGTACAGATCTCCACCCCCTGACTGGGAATCTGCCACAGAGACACAGTCAGAGTCGGTCTCAAAGTCCATATCCTCATCCCCCTCCACTGCACCTGAGTCTCCGTCTGCAGCAGCCTGACTGTGTTCAGATGAAGCTGTCTGTCCTCTGCTGCCTCCTGAACCCTCTCCATTCACCTCCTCTGCTCCTCCCTGTCCCTCCGCTGCTGTAGCTGCTGCAGCTGCTGCCCTGTCTTCATTCCCTGCTTCCCCGCCTGTCTCGGCCTCCTGTTCCCCAGCCTGACTTTCTTCCTGCCCGCTCTGCTCTTCCGTGCCATCGGCTGCGTCCGGCGGGGGGGCATCGCCCTCCCCCGGAGCCGCGGTGTCTGCCGCGTCCTCCGCAGCGGCGTCCGCTGCCGCCGCGGGCCCGGGGCGCGCCTCGGCCGCCCTGCGAGGACACGCAGTCCGCTTGTGGCCCGCATCTCCACACTCAAAACATTTCATTCTACCAGTGCTGGCGTACACCATGTAGTGCCCCTCCTCATGTCTGACCCTGAATGAAACCTCCAGCGTCTGAGACGGACACGTGAGGAACATAAACACCTGCCTCCTAAAGGACTGCACATGCTTCAGTTTCTCATCCTTACAGCCCAAACCCACCGTCTTAAACCCGCTCGCCAGCTTCCCAAAGCGCAGCAGCTGCTCCTCCAGCAGCTCGTCCGGGATAAACGGGGGAACACCTGACACAATGACCCGGGTGGAGGGCGCAGCGAGCGGCGAGACCTGCAGGTAAACCCCGTTCAGCGTGACGCCGCTCGCTATCAGCTCCGCCACAAACCTCTCCTCCTTCAGAAACACCACCACACTCCGGTTTAGCCTGGAGGCGTAGCTCAGGTTCTCATGCCCCACGCGGTCTCCTGCCGCCAGCAGAACCTCCTCCACCGGCACCGACGGCTCGGGCTGCACCCGAACCGCGTGTCGGATGGAGAGAGACGGCGTCCTCCTTGAGGACGCCATCCCCGCCGGGGACACCGGCTCCGCGCCCACTAACACAATAACTGTCACAAAACCTACAATGCAACAATCCAGCACAGTCAGAAACCAGAAGAAAAAGTTTGGAAACCACCGAAAACTCACCACCAGCCACTCTCACTCAGGACTCACTCCGCAGAGAGAGAGAGAGAGGGAGAGAGAGAGAGAGAGGAGAGACAGGGAGGGAGAGAGAGAGGGAGGGAGAGAGAGACAGAGACAGAGAGAGAGACAGAGACAGAGAGAGAGACAGAGAGAGAGAGAGAGACAGAGAGAGAGACAGAGAGAGAGACAGAGAGAGAGAGAGGGAGAGAGAGAGGGAGAGGGACACAGAGAGACACAGGGACAACAAGAGAGACACAGAGAGAGAGAGAGACACAGGGACACAGAGAGACACAGGGACACAGAGAGACACAGAGAGACACAGGGACACAGAGAGACACAGAGAGACACAGGGACACAGAGAGAGACAGGGACACAGAGAGACACAGGGACACAGAGAGACACAGAGAGACACAGGGACACAGAGAGAGACAGAGAGAGAGACAGAGAGACACAGGGACACAGAGAGACACAGAGAGACAGAGACACAGAGAGACACAGGGACACAGAGAGAGACAGAGAGAGAGACAGAGAGACACAGAGAGAGACACAGAGAAAGACACAGGGACACAGAGAGAGACAGAGAGAGAGACAGAGAGACACAGAGAGAGACAGAGAAAGACACAGGGACACAGAGAGACACAGGGACACAGAGAGAGAGACAGAGAGAGAGAGACACACAGAGAGACACAGGGACACAGAGAGAGACAGGGACACAGAGAGACACAGGGACACAGAGAGACACAGAGACACAGAGAGACACAGAGAGAGACAGAGAGAGAGACAGAGAGACACAGAGAGAGACACAGAGAAAGACACAGGGACACAGAGAGACACAGGGACACAGAGAGACACAGGGACACAGAGAGAGACAGAGAGAGACAGAGAGAGAGACACAGAGACACAGAGAGACACAGAGAGAGACAGAGAGAGAGACAGAGAGACACAGAGAGAGACAGAGAGAGAGAGAGAGAGAGAGAGACAGAGAGACACAGAGAGAGACACAGAGAAAGACACAGGGACACAGAGAGACACAGAGAAAGACACAGGGACACAGAGAGACACAGGGACACAGAGAGACACAGGGACACAGAGAGAGACACAGAGAGAGAGACAGAGAGAGAGAGACACACACAGGGACACAGAGAGACACAGAGACACAGAGAGAGAGACAGAAAGAGACCTGGGCCCTGACCGTTAACCTGGAAAAGACAAAAGTCATGGTCTTCCAGAAACGACCTAAGAGTCAGACAAACCAACACCGGTTCCACCTGGACTCTACGGACACAGAACACACACACAGCTACACATATTTAGGACTAAACATCACATCGACGGGAAATTTCCATCTGGCCATTTAAGATCTCCGAGACAAGAGCAGAAGAGCTTTCTGGACTATAAAAAATCCTCAAACAGACGTACCTGTCAAAATCTGGATCAGAATATTTCAATCCATAACTGAACCAATCTTATTGTGCGGCAGTGAAGTGTGGGGCCCTCTCAGGAACCAAGACTTTGAAAAATGGGACCAACACCCAATGGAAAGCTGCACACAGAGATCTGCAAAGCTTCCTCAAAGTCCACAGGAACTCCCCCAACAACGGATGCACAGCTGAATTAGGCCAATTTCCCCTGTTGGATCCAAAAAAGAGCCATAAAATTCTACCAACACCTCAAAGCCAGCGAGCCCGGCTCCACCACTACAAAGCCCTACAATGCCAAGAGGAGAGCAGAGACAGGAGTCCCCTCAGCCAGCTGGTCCACAGGCTCAGCTCCAACAGCACCAGGCACCAAGACCGCCCTCACACAATCCGGCCCCGCCAAATTATAGCAAAGAAAAAGACAATTACATCAACTATTGGACATCTACAACCAAAACCCAAAGCAAACTCCAATGCTGTTTGGCCCTAAACAGACAATACTCCCTGCAGATTATCTGAGCTCTGTAACCGACCCGACACTGAGGGAAACGTTGACTATGTAGACTCAGCAGCCACAGCCGGGCCTGAGAGAGCGGCCGGCACAGACAGACGTGGCTGCCCAGAGAGGAGCGGCTGTGTCGGCTCGGTCCACTCAGACACTTCCTGCTGCACTGACACATACACAGACATCAGAACCAGCTCTACACCAACATCACACACAGAAGCCCAAACTTCAGCAAACTCTCAGACAGAAAACATACAACATCTACTGGGAGAGAAAAGTGCCGCTGCTGCAGATGCAGCAGAATATGTGAAGCTGCCAACACCTGACATGATCTCCTCCTCATGAGCAGCTGCTCCTCACTGGGTCCTTACCTGCACACTGACACACACACACACACACACACACACACACACACACACACACACTGATACATTGTTAACCAGCTGACTATTGTTCTGTAATTATTACCTTTATATGATACACACACACACACACTTTCCTTTCTTTCTTTCTTTTTTTTAAATTATTGTTAACTATTAATTATCTATGTATTCTTTTTCTGTAGTCCTAACGCTTTGGCAATATTGTAACACACAGTCATGCCAATAAAGCTTGTTGAATTGAATTGAATTGACAGAAAGAATTGCGCTGTACGGTAGTGAAGTCTGGGTCCACTCAGTCATCAGAGCTGAACCCGCTGGGACAAACATCCAGCAGAGTCTTTACATGCAGAGTTCAGCAGACACATTTTACACACACACAGACACACACCAACAAATGCATGTAGAGCAGAATGAGGCAGATACCCACTGATAATTAACATTCAACAGAGAACGCTCAACTTTTAACCAGCTGAAATCAGCCAGAGACGCCCTCCACTCCAAAGCCTCCAAACTCAAGAGCTGAGCCCAGAAAAGAGTCCCTATGTCAGCTGGTACTGAGGCTGACTGCCCCCTCTCAGACAGTCTGACCAGCCTCACAACAACACTGCTCTCCAAACACCAATCAGAGGAAAGCACATTATAACACAATGTAAAGAAACCTGCCTGGAACATTGGAAAGAAGAAACTAAAAGCCAAAGTGGATCAGAACGTTATCTCGCCCTAAAAAGAGACGATGAAGAGCAGAACATCTCTCTGCTGTCAGAGATAGGAAGCAGAGACAGATGCTCACCAAGTACAGGCTCAGTGACCACAAACTGACCATCCAAACAGGAAGACACAAACAATCACGGCAACCAAAAGACAACACAACATGTGGTCACTGCTGGACAGGTGAGGCTGAGACAGAGATGCACTTTCTCCTACAATGTAAAGCATTCAACGAAAGCAGGAACATTTATTTTAACAAGTTCAACTCTGTAATCTCAGAGTTCAAAGAGCTGAACCACCTCTCAACATTAAAATACTCCTGGGAGAAGGAGACAGGGCATACCTGCTGCCCAATATGTGTCACCATGCACACCTGAGACACACACACACACACCACCATCAACACACACACACACTGTATGTACTGTATATATAATTAATGTAAATCAATCTTGGTGTTGTGTTTGTGTTATTTGTTGTGTTCTGTCCGAATTTTTGGACCAGTTGTGTTTTGTTGCTTTGGCAACATTGTTGTTAAACTTTCATGCCAATAAAGCTCCTTTGAATTTGACACAGAGAGACAGAAGGAGAGACACAGTGACAGAGAAGTGAAGTCTGTCTTCATCACTGTTTTTAACTCTCGTCTGTTTGTTTCTCTTCAGTCTCACTTCTACAGGACGTTAGCTTGTCTCCATGTTAGCTCAGCTATTTTTAAACCTTTGTTGTCTTGTTGCTTCTTTAACCTTAACACATTAATCAAAGTGACACAGGTCACCAGCTCCTTATGATCAAACATCAAAAGTTTAAATTAGAGTTTATGTTTCAGACAATTTTAGGTCCACGTAATATTTAACAAACTACAGTGTACGAGAAATTAAAGGATATTTTATTGCTGGAGTTAACGTGAGCTAGCTGTTAGCTTCTGGTTTCCCCCATGGGATCTTATTTAAGACAAATAATGTTTTCATCCCGTTGAAATAAATTATTTTTAACTTGTGGAGATTTCTCAGTATTCTCGGACATCTCAGATCATTTAAGTTTGTATGTTTGTATGAATCTACGGATGTTTTTACGGTTTCCTCTTGTTTTGTTTCATGTTGAATGTTTCTGTAATGTTCAGGTCCGGCAGGTCTGAGGGGAAGAACAGCGTTTCTGCTGTCTCAGAAAACATTCAAAGAAAGAAAGACAACACTGAACGACTTCACACTGTATTTACTTATTTACACAATAAATAAAATGGCAAGAAGATTTCAATAATCCAGACTGAAACACAGCAGAGATCTGCAGACTGATCACATGATTTAATATTTCATGGACTCCTCAACCATGGCCGTCACGCCCAGAATCCCTCGGTCCAGTCCGGTCCTGTCCGGTCTCTACTGCTCTGAACTGGGTGGGGTGTCCGGCTCGTCGTGGCTCGGTCCTGACATCTGCATGAAGAGCTCCCTCAGCTCTGTGATGTCATCATCCAGGGACGGCAGGGGCGGAGCCGACTGCTGCTCGCGCTCCTCGATGAAGTCCCACAGACGGACGCTGTTCATGAACTAATGGAAACAAACAGAAACACTGATAAGAAACTACAAAACCCAGCAGCTGGTGATGAACTACAACTCTGAATCACAATGGCGGCTGTGGATTCTGACCCGGACGTTTCCCTCGGAGCTCAGCTGTTTCCGTGGCCGGTCGGGTTCTGCTCGGGTTCCATCTGGGAAGGCGTGAAGATACAAACATTTCCCTCCAAATGGACACGAACCGCGACCCTGATCGAAGTACTTACAGGACTTCTTACTGCAGAGACAGAAAACAACAGTGAATGAAGTCTCAGAGGACAAGAGGACGCATCGTCCTCTCAGTGTGACCTCTGTTCGTAGCCGTGAGCTCAGGTGTCAGTGACACACAGGACGTTCACCTGACTCCAGACTTGAACAGTTCTATGAGGTGGTCTTTGTCCTCCTGGTCCTCCACCCAGTACACCGAAGGGATGACGAACTCCGAGGTGACTCGACACTCTGGACACGACCTGAGGGAGACACAGAGATCTCACAGACACCGTCCTGGACTGACCGACCCTGTCCTGCACTGCAAACTCTGTCCTGCACTGTTCTGGACTGTCCTGGACTCACAGACCCTGTCCTGCACTGTTTTGGACTGTCCTGGACTCACAGACCCTGTCCTGCACTGTTTTGGACTGTCCTGGACTCACAGACCTTGTCCTGCACTGTTCTGGACTATTATGGACTCGGTTCTGTATGAGCAGACTCTTACTTGATGATCTTGTTGCTGAAGTTTCTGGTGCAGCGCCACTGACGGATGCAGGACAGACAGAAGGTGTGACAGCAGGAGGACAGGATGCCGAACCTGCGGTCCGATGGGTTCAACTTCTGCACCACCACCTCCATACAGATGGAACACACCTGAACAACAGACAGAACTCACCTGAACAACAGACAAAACTCATCTGAACAACAACAGTTACTGTCATCATGACAACCTGATCAGTGACCTGCTGAACCCACCTTGTCCTGACTCAGCTGGGCTGCAAACGCCTTCTCCATGTCAGCCTCAAAGGCCAGCAGACACATCTGCAGACAGACAGACAGAGAGACAGACAGACAGGTATGATTAGTGATCAGCCTTTTGTAGGTGTTAATCTGATCGAGTGCTCTTCGTCCAGCTGTCACCGTCATGTTCTGGGTCATGAAGAACCGACAGTACATCTGAACACCATCCAGACTCAAATATAAAATGTTCTGTTGGATCCAGTTTATAAACTGAACTGATGTTAAAAGTCGTTTTACAACATTTAAGTTAAGTCTCACAAGAGACTCTGTGTTGTTGGTGTGTTGAGGACAGAAACATTCTGATGCAGCTGTGTGAAGACGGAGCGGAGGGCAGTGGATCCTCTGTGGATCTGTTGGTTCTGAAAGCGTACTGGTGAGGGTCCAGGCTGGCAGGGATGTTGTCTTTATGTGCTGGAGAAGCAGTTCTTCTCACACTTGATCAGGATGGTGCAGCGATGATGTCTGGAGGAAACAGTCTGCATATATTTATTTATCTGGACCAGCAGCTTTATTCATATTCACTCTCAGCACGAGTCCAGTGACACGGTCCGGTTCTCTGGAGAAGTCTGTGATGTTCTGGAACTCCTGCCACATATCTTCAGTGCTGGTGGTGTTGATGTCCTCCAGTCTGCTGATGTCTCCTCTTTGTCACCTGACTGATGGATTGAGCCCTCACCTGTCCACTCATCCTGACCTTCTGGTTGGAGCATCCTTCAGGACTGAACCTGTGAACAGTTCTGTTGGGCTGCTGGAGCTTCACCTGTTGGTCTGACTCTTGATCAGCTGGGAGTCAGCAGGTAATGTGAGATTGATGACTGACCCCGAGATTCCACTGGATACGTTTCCGCTGTGTTACGGCTCCGGTACGGTTTTGCTCCGTCATCCTCATCCAGCAACCCCCACCAGCTGCGTTTTGAGTCTGCGGCATCCGCCAGAAATAGAAGTCCTGCGTATCTGCTCCACAGGCTGCGGACTGCCGGAGCTGGGACGCAGCAGACACGCAGCGCAGCGGACCTGGTGGAAGTTAACACATAGACTAGAGTGAAACCGATCAGCTCCGCTGCCGTGGCGGAGCCGCAACGCAGCCGTAACGCAGCAGACACATATCTGGTGGAATCTGCGGGTGATGCCAGTGAGCCGTAGAGAGGAACCTGAGGAGAACCTGAGGAGAACCTGCCGACTGCTCCTTTACCTCCATTAAACTACACTGGACTCACCTTCTCGTGCGCTCTCCTCTGCTCTGAGTTGTGGGGGTGGAGCACCTGCAGCCCACACACCTCACACAGGTCGCCATGGAGATACGTACAGTTGTCTTCATAGTAACAGTGTCCGGCAGCGGCGTACGGACACAGCTGGGGGAGGTCCTGGTAGGCCCCGCCCACTAGGGGAGGGGCTGCAGAAAGCACAGGTAAATATCAAAAAACACATAAATCTGTCCATAAACACCTCATCATGCACTACTGATGACATCACAGTCAACTACCAGCCAATCAGGGGAAGTATTTCTGTATCTGACCTTGTTCCTGTACTGAGGCGTCCAGACCCGTCCTGATGGCGTCCACGTAAGAATGAGGAGCCGCCGCCGCTGCTGCCAAGACCTCTGACCCCAAACTGTCTGCTGGACCCCCGTACATACTGTCTACAGCCAGCATTGAGAGACAGACAGGTGAGACAGAGACAGACAGGTGAGACAGAGACAGGCGTGAGGGAGACAGGTGAACAGACTGACAGGCATTTCAGGTGAGTTATTCTTGATGGCATCATTAAACAGGTGTGTGTGTGTCAATGATCTGTTTTAGACACTGAGCAGGTAACTGGAGGACGTATTTACTCCAGTAATCTGATTACTGGAAACTGTTCGAAAGGCTGAGCGGTGTCATCACATCCAGGTGTTAAACTACATCCAGGTTCTGAGGTTCTGGTTCTGAGCGTGAGCAGTCACTCACCTCTTTCTCTGAGGACCAGCGTCTTCTTCACTCCACCTCTATATGAAGCCCCGCCCACAGCTCCTCCTACACCTGCCTGATCCTCTGAAGCTCCTCCCCCTCCTCCTCTGGATGAAGATTTGATGTGGTCATACCTGTTGACAGGAAACAAAGGTTGTTACTGGTGTTACCCGTCTGTCAGGCCAGTGTTACCCGTCTGTCAGGTGAGTTACCTGCAGCGCTCTCCGTAGGCACACACTCCTCTCTGGTAGAACTTGCAGATGGTGGAGGGTTTGCTGTTGGTCGGGTCGTGAGAGAAGAGGCAGCGGCTGCCCTCCCTGCACACACCGTGGAGGAAATACCTGAAACACATCACGCCTGTTACACCTGCTGCACAGAACCTTACAGTCCAGCCCCAAACCCACAGTTGTCACCATGGAAAATGAAGAATGGAATATATATATATATATATAAATATAAATATATATATATATATATATATATATATATATATATATATATATATATATAAATATAAATATAAATATATATATATATATATATATATATATATATATATATATATATATATATTTTAGGGATGCACCGATTGATTGGCCGGTGACCAGAATTGGCCGATTTTCTCGTGAACGGCCATGACCATCAATCAGAGATATGCTGATTTTATGCCGGTCTTAATGCACTCGCGCACCGCATGATCAACATCGTGCAGCATCAGCACCACACGTACACGCACATGTAGTAGAGTAGACCTCGCAGATTACAACATGTCAGCTGTATGGAAATTCTTCAGCGTGAGTGAGGAAGACAATAAGTATGCAATATGCAACACCTGCAAGGACAAAGTTGGGTGTGGAGGGACGACACCAAATACTTTTGGCACAACCAATCTCATCCGACACTTAAAACAACATCACTTGGCGGAGTTTGCAAAGTTTGACGAAGCTAGCAAAGGCCAACACTCAGGGGCTAAAGGTAAACACTAAGGTACAGCTAGCACTGAGACAAGTCAACCTCCTCTGCTAGCTTATATGAACCAGGAAAAAAGTAACGGCTTAACTAGAAAAATAATGGAGTTTATTGCACTTGATTACCAACCATTTTCTGAAGTTGAAAATCTGGGATTCAGAAATCTTATTAACTATCTGAGCCCAAAATATGTCATACCGAGTTGACGGTATTTCTCAGATGTTGCACTTAAAGAACTGTTCAACAATGTGTCAAGCCACACTCAGCTATCAGTTTTACAACTGACATTTGGACGTCAAATGTGAGCCTGATGTCCATGCTTAGCCTAACTGCACAGTGGGTGGATGATGATTTCCAATTACATCAAGTCATGCTACAATGTCAAGAGATTTTCGGGTCCCACACTGCTGCCAATCTGGCCTTTACCTTCGATAGAAAATAAATCTCTGTGTGCTGTAAAGTGGTTTGAAAAAATGAAATCGAAACCGGCTAAAATCGGTATTGGCAGGTCAAACTCCATGAAAAACCGGAATCGGCCCAAAAAATGGCAATTGGTGCATCCCTAAAATATAAATATATATATCTATATACAGCTCTGGAAAAAATTAAGAGACCACTGCAAAATGATTAGTTTCTCTGATGTTGCTATTTATAGGTATGTGTTTGAGTAAAATGAACAGTTTTTTTGTTTTACTGACAACATTTCTCCCAAATTCCAAATAAAAATATTGTCATTTGGAGCATTTCTTCGCAGAAAATGACAAATGGTCAAAATAACAGAAAAGATGCAGTGTTTTCAGACCTCAAATGAAACAATGAAAACAAGTTCATATTAGGGATGCACCGATTGTGAAATTCTGGGCCGATGCCGATGCCGATGTTTAAAATAACAACATGGCCGATGGCCGATGGCCGATGCCGATGTTTTTTCTTTTTGTTATTTATTTCGTTTTTGGTGCCACAGAAACATTACTGAACTATTTTAAATGTCTTTCAGCTCTTCATCATACTATTAATTAGCACAAATTAAATGAGACAAATTTATGAAACAAAAACAACCTTTAATATCAATTTTTAGTTGACATTAACCTTACGGTAATTAACATGACAAGTTCTTTTCTGAAAAATAGCCCAAAAGCCCTCTTAGACTGTTGACTAATCAGTGAAAATATTTATTCAGCACTTACATTGCCCAACAAAATTATTTGAGTGGTTCTAGCCTGAGGAACACAAACTTAGTCAAGGAGTTTTTTTTTCAGTACCTACATTGCCCAGAAAAAAATATTTGTCAAAAATAAAATGTACATCAAGTGTAAATGTAAAAACAATTGGAAAATAAATAAAATATGTTATTAATAAATACAAACATAAATAAATAGGGCTATGTTTTTCACCTTGTGTATTTTTCATACAGAATAAAACATTACAGTGTTTCAGAACTTATGGGCTGGAACATGGGGCATATTTATGAAACAAAACTGGCCTCTAGGGAAAAACAGTCCCATACAGTGGGCCTCCTCTTCATTAATGTGTATCTCTCACCTACTTCTTAGTAAGATGCATGTTTTTCTTTACAAAGATAAGCATCTCTGCCTTGTCGCAGCAAAGTCTATTTCTTTTTTCATCCAAGATATGAGACACAGAGCTGAACAGCCGCTCACTGTCTGTGCTTGTGCATGGTGCACAGAGGTATTTGCGTGCCATTTGTGCCAGTCCTGGAAAACGCAGGTGATTATTTCTCCAAAAGCCGAGTGCAGTCTCACCTCTGGGAATGGGGGCCTCTGCCAAGAATATATCAAGTTGTTGGGATACAGAGGTACTTGGCCTCTCTGGCCCATTCTCCTCCAGAATCTCCTCGAACATATCATGCAGGGAGGGTCCTGCTCCGCTGGGTCGTTGCCTCTTGCGCTGCAGGTGTGCGCTCTCTCCATCGCGCGTCTCATCCTCGGCACCGGCAGCAGGCAACAGGTGCGCATGAAGTATTGCTCGTGCGCGTTGTTTAACATCCTCATCAAAGTAGCGATCTTTGTATCTGGCATCCAACAAGGTAGCAATACAGAACATGGGATCACACTCGATTTGATCGAAGCGTTTATTTACAGCATCCAGTAATGCGGTCTTTGTTGTTTTAACGCCGTGGTCGGTGTCAGTCTGCTTGCTCAGAAGACGTCTCAGGGCTCTCACAGAGGGAATGACGTCGGCAGCTGATGCCTCTGATGAGCTAACTTCTCTGGTCAACTGTTCAAACGGGGAGAGCAGTGTTATAAAGTTTTCAATTAATTGCCACTGCTGCGCGCTGAGGGTGGCGGGGAGGTCGTAGTCTGCGGCATATGTAGCAAGTGTGCGCTTTTGTTCAAGCATGCTCTCCAACATGTAAAATGTACTATTCCAACGAGTGGATATATCCTGCTGTAGCCTTTTTGGTTTCATCCCCAACTGGATCTGCACAGCCTGGAGACGCGAATAGGCGAGGGGTGAGTGTTTAAAGTGGCCGACGATTTTTCGGCAAATAGCCACAACATCTGTAATGCTGCGCTGGCTAAAAACACCATCATGGACCGCAAGTTGCAGAGTATGTGCCATGCAGCCAAAACTAGCCAGACCACTGTCCATCATAGCTTTCGACATATTCCTAGCATTATCTCTTACCACAGCATGCACTTTGGTCTTGTCAATGCCCCAAGCCTGGAACATTTTTTCAAACGCATCCGAGATGGCAGCTGCGGAGTGTGAGCCCGTGAACTCTTGCGAGTGCAGCACTGCTTTTATCAGGTTGAAGTCCTTGTCAATCCACTGTGCCGTGAGGCTAAGCATGCTCACGGGGCTGACATCTGAACTCCATATATCAGTGGTAAAACTGATTGCAGTGATGTCACGGGCCAGTAGCTCATGAATGTGTGTGGCCACAATGTTGTGGATTTCTGGGAGACAGACCTCGGCGAAGTGACGTCGGCTAGGCACCTTATAGCGTGGCTCCATAAACTGCATCAGACTCCGAAACCCCACGTCCTCTACTAAGGAGAAAGGTTGGTCATCTAGAGCGATGAACTCCATCACCTTCTTTGTTATTTGTTTTGCTCTAGCGCTGTCTGGAGCCAGTTCTTTTACTCTCTCAAAGGCCGTGTCAATTAAAGTCTGAGTCTTGCCGGCGGTGGCTGTTTTCGCTTTCTTGGCAGCTTCATTTTTCCGTTTGTGGTCAGCTTGCAGATACTCCTTGTACACCGCTGCGTGCCGGCTTTTCAAATGTCCAATTAAATTTGATGTGTTAAACGACTTTCTGTCGGTCCCACCTCTTGAAATATTAGTTTTACACGCATTGCAAACAGCATGACGGGGATCGTCCTCCGACACAGTGTAATATTCCCACACGGTCGCCATCTTCTTTTACCTGACTAAGAAAAGTGTGGCGTTGGCGCCCTTTTGTGGGCATAGTTATGTCCCCCCCCCCCCAAAAAGGAAAATAGAAAGGTTCCTCCCGAGCACAGCGTTCATGCGACATTTAAATCAACATAAACATCGGCCACTGCCATCGGTGAATGTAATCTTTTTTTGCCGATGGCCGATGGCAGTTAATTAGCCGACCATCGGCCGATGCCGATGGTCGGCCGATGCATCGGTGCATCCCTAGTTCATATTCACTTATAAACAACACAATCCTAATGTTTTAACTTAGGAAGAGTTCAGAAATCAATATTTGGTGGAATAACCCTGATTGTCCATCACAGCTCTCATGCGTCTTGGCATGCTCTCCACCAGTCGTTCACATCGCTGCTGGGTCACTTTATGCTCTCCTGGTGCAAAAATCCAAGCAGCTCAGCTTTGTTTGATGGCTTGTGACCATCCATCTTCCTCTTGATCCCATTCCAGAGGTTTTCAATGGGGTTCAGGTCTGGAGATTGGGCTGGCCATGACAGGGTCTTGATCCGGTGGTCCTTCATCCACACCTTGATTGACTTAGCTGTGTGGCATGGAGCATTGTCCTGCTGGAAAAAACAATCCTCAGAGTTGGGGAACATTGTCAGAGCAGAAGGAAGCTAGTTTTCTTCCAGGATAACCTTGTACGTGGCTTGATTCATGCGTCCTTCGCAAACACGAATCTGCCTGATTCCAGCCTTGCTGAAGCTGAAGCACCCCCAGATCATCACCGATCCTCCACCAGACTTCACAGTGGGTGCGAGACACTGTGGCTTGTAGGCCTCTCCAGGTCTCTGTCTAACCATTAGATGACCAGGTTTTGGGCAAAGCTGAAAATTGGACTCATCAGAGAAGATTACCTTACTCAAGTCCTCCTAGGTCTCTATGGTCTTCTGCAAACCTCAGCCTGGCTCTTCTGTGCTTCTCATTGATGAAGGGCTTTTTTCTAGCTTTACACGACTTGAGCCCCTCGGAGCCTGTTTCGAACTGTTCTCACAGTGCTCTTCACCCCAGCTGCCATTCGCCATTCTTTTTGTAGGTCACTTGATGTCATCCTACGATTGCTGAGTGACATTTGAATGAGTTGACGGTCATCCCGCTCAGTGGAGAGTCGTCCTCTGCTGGTCTGTAGCTTTGTTGTCCCCAATGTCTGCTGCTTGACCTTGTTCTTATGAACCGCCGTCTTAGAAATTTTAAGGATGGAAGCAACCTGACGCTCACTGTATCCCTCTGCCAGTCAGGCCAGGATTGAACCCTTCTTTTCCTCATTAAACACTTTTCTTTTCGACTCTTCTGGCATGGTCAATAGTTACTTTTTGATTCCAATTACTTTTGAAGTACTACTAGCACTGTTTTTGCCATACAGTTGGTGCTATTGCAAGAGGACAGTGATGACCACAGCAGTGGTTTTTATACTTTTCCTCGTTAAGATTTGGTTCAGGTGACCACCTAATCAGTACCTCATTAAGTAGGATGAGGTGTGCTTGTGTTGGAATTCAACAGACACTGGGATGGAGAGGCTGCCACACATGTAGAGATGCTGATTCCAGAAACATTTGCAGTGGTCTCTGAATTTTTTCCTGTGAGCTGTTAGTATATAGTAGTATCTAGTAGCTATATATATATCTATATAGATATCTATATATATATATATATATATATATATATTTATACACACATATATACACATATATACATATATATATACACATATATACATATCATATACATATATACTAGATATACACACACACACGTATGTATGTATACATACAGTTGCATACAGTTACAATTATTCAACCCCCATTGCATGTATGTATATGTATATATACATACAGACATACATATGCATATATACATACAAACATATATATACATACCATACATACAAACATATATATACATACATACATACAAACATATACATACATACAAACATATACATACATACAAACATATATATACATACATACATACATACATACATACAAACATATAATATACATACATATACATACATACATACAAACATATACATACATACATACAAACGCATATATGATGTGTAGGTGTTTTTTACAGCAGCTCAGTCTGATCATGTGATCACTTCTGTCTGTAGTGAACCGGACTGTCACAGTGTTGGTGTTTCTAATATTTTGTCCACCTCGTCACATGTTGGACATGAAGACATGGAGCAGACAGGGACAGAGGAGACGGATCAGGTAGGTTCAGGTGTGTTAGTCTGAGTTTTACCTTCAAACGAACTCCAGTAACAGCGGAATACAAGCTAACAGCTAGCGGCTAAAAACATTAGCACGAGGCTAACGAGTCCGCCGTGATGTCATTCAGAAACAGAGCGCAAGACTGTCGGACAGACAGACAGGTGACAGACTCACAGACAGACAGGCAGACAGGTGACAGACACACAGACAGACAGGCAGACAGGTGAGAAACAGAGCGACAGACTCACCTGCAGGTCACCTGTTTGGTGCTCATCTTCCTCGCGGAGTTTCTGCTACAACGGCTGCTTCCAAGTTGTCCCGTCGGTGTCCCGTTCAAACACTTCCGACTGACAGCCGCGGTCACAGCAGGAAGGTTCCGGTCACGTTTATCTGACTGGAGGTTACTCAGTACTCGAGTACTTGTCATGGAAGCTCAGTTAAAGAAAGTTATTCCCATGGTAACTCTGACGATGTCGTAAAAATCATCATTATCTCTCAGTAATGTTTCATCATTTGTCGGCGGAAATGTGCTTCCATAGATATTTATATATTTATATATTTATATTTGAACTTTACTTGAGTATTTTCATTTTATGAAGCTTCAAACTTTCAGTAGCGCCGAGATCGAAAAGTGGCCAAAGGTATGTCGATTGCTGCTCAGCGGCATATATCCCTAGACTGGTATACCGATCCCTAGACTGGTATACCGATCTCTAGACTGGTATACCGATCCCTAGACTGGTATACCGATCCCTAGACTGGTACCGATCCCTAGACTGGTATACCGATCTCTAGACTGGTATACCGATCCCTAGACTGGTATACCGATCTCTAGACTGGTATACCGATCCCTAGACTGGTATACCGATCCCTAGGACTGGTATACCGATCTCTAGACTGGTATACCGATCCCTAGACTGGTATACCGATCCCTAGACTGGTATACCGATCTCTAGACTGGTATACCGATCCCTAGACTGGTATGCTGCTGTTATGCCGCTGGTATTCCACCGACACATGGCGGTATGTGCCGCTTGAGACTGTTAAAGACTGTTATAAACTACTCAAAGTTAATGACAGAGCTAGCCTCAGCTAACATGGCTAATGCTAGCCCAGCCACTGTAGCCAGTCTGACTAATCAGTAACAGAAACTTTGAGCCAACCAACCAAACAATACTTACTGACAGGTTTTCCTTAATAGGAGAACACAATAATACATTACTTCATATAAAATCTACGTCGCGAAACATTAACCATTGTGGCATTTTATGTATCATGTCATCGGCTTGTTCCGGTCATTCAAAGCACAGTGAACATGATACAGAAAATGCCACAATGGTTAATGTTCCGCTCCGTGACTCCAAACCTTTACTTGATCACAGAGGTAACGGTTGTACTTTTTACTCCATTACAGCTTCAGTTACTAGTTTTCAAAGTGAAGGCTGAATGTTCCTGTTTGGTTCTGCTGCTTATTAAGATCAGACTGTCTGCACACCTGAGCTGACACACACACACACACACACACACACACACAGACACACACACACACACACACACACGTGAGATGTTTGCTGAGCCAATCACATCACAGAGCCTTTAAAGTCTTGTGTTCTGAAGGTAACTGTGTTTTGGAGGAAACACTCATTAGTTTGTTTTCATGTGATTACAGAATTTTATTTTTGTTTTATTTTGAAGGCCAGAAGTTTCACAGTTTGTTTTTATTCTTACAGATTTCTCTGCTGATTTTTCTTCTACACAGAGGTTTGTGTTTCTCGCTTTGATTAATTAATTTTAGGTTTTCTGTCCGTCATTTCTTCTGTTTACTCGAAGCGACACTGACACTGCTGTCCAAAGGTCACCTGTTCAGACTGAAGCAGGAACAGGTGAGCCGGGTCACATGGCTGTCTGTCTCACAACACCTGGAACCTGATAGGCCGGAGCCGCGCAGTGATGTTATCTGATAGGCTGTTACCTAGCAACCAGGTGTGTCACAGAGGAGGGGAGAAGAAGAAAACAAGTCAAAGGAGAGCAAAAAGAAGAGAAAGAGAAGATCTGAGGAGAAAAGGAGGAGCTGAGGAGTAAGAAGAGGAGTAAACAGAGGATCTGGAGTTAAAGGAGCAGTGAAGCGTAAAAATGGGAGCAACAGGAGGAGTTGAGGAGTAAAGGGAAGACTAGAGGAGTCTAAGGAGAACAGGAAGAGAAATAAACAAAGTCCCAGAGGAGTAAGAAGAGGACTGGAGGAACGACAGGAGGAGCTGAGGAGTAAGAATGGATCGCAGTGTGATCCGACTGACTCACTGTCAGAAGGAGATCTTCTGTTTCTCAGTGCCAGAGGAGTGTCCGAGCTGTGGGGAGGAGCTGAGGGGGAGCAGACTGCAGGAGGCGCCGGTCAGCCTCCCCTCGCCCCTCACCAACGGACACAAGAGCTCCTGCTGCCTGCTGGTCGCACCTGCACACGACAACCTCAGCAGGTAGATACACACAGGTACACACACACTACAGGTAGATACACACAGGTACACACACACACACACACACACTACAGGTAGATACACACAGATACACACACACTACAGGTAGATACACACAGATACACACACACACTACAGGTAGAAACACTCAGGTACACACACTACAGGTAGATACACACAGATACACACACACTACAGGTAGATACACACAGATACACACACACTACAGGTAGAGCCACACAGGTACACACTCTACAGGTAGATACGCACAGGTACACACACACTACAGGTAGATAGGCACAGGTACACACACTACAGGTAGATACGCACAGGTACACACACTACAGGTAGATAAACACAGGTACACACACTATAGGTAGATAAACACCGGTACACACACACTACAGGTAGATACATTCAGGTACACACACACACACTACAAGTAGATACACACAGGTGCACACACACTACAGGTAGATACACACAGGTACACACACACACACACACACACACACACACACACTACAGGTAGATACACACAGGTACACACACACACTACAGGTTGATACACACAGGTACACATACACACTACAGGTAGATACACACAGGTACACACACACTACAGGTAGATACACAGGTACACACACACACACACTACAGGTACATACACACAGGTACATACACACTACAGGTAGATACACTCAGGTACACACACACACACAGACACACACACTACAGGTAGATACACTCAGGTACACACACACGCACACACTACAGGTAGATACACACAGGTACACATACACACTACAGGTAGATACACACAGGTACACACACTACAGGTAGATACACACAGGTACACACACTACAGGTAGATACACACAGGTACACACACTACAGGTAGATACACACAGGTACACACACTACAGGTAGATACACAGTGTTCTAACCCAGTCCATACCAGTTGAGACCAGTCTAACCAGTGTGTGCCGGCTGTGTCTTCCTCAGAGACTTCGATGGGACGTCAGATCTTCACACTGGCATCTCAAACACTGCAGGTAGGTCTGCTGACAATCCCACAATGCACTGCGTCACCTGTTCTACCTGTTGTCACTGAAGACACAACATGGTGATGACTGCTCACCCTTGTGGTCATACAGTGTTGTTTCTGCTGAGGACAGAAACCACACTGCATGTTTTTGATTGACATTAGCGATACAGCTAACTTAATGCTACATTAGCAGAGGATTGGCTGGAGCTAACAACAAGCTGCTAACATCAGTCCACCACCTCATTGTCACCATGTCATCATCTCTGTGATGTTCATATTCCCCTTCAGGATGAACTGACTTTTCATCTAGCGCCATCATCAGGTCAACATGTCCATGTGTCCAAATATCTGCAGAACTGATGACATCATCAGCTTAACCGGACTCAACCGGCCTCAAATTGTACTGCTATACATCAGCACGTTAGCATTGTCTTTGTGAACATGTTGATGTTAGCATTTAGCTCAATGTACAGACAGAGCAGACTCAACATTGGACACAGTCTGAAGTGTGTGTGTGTGTGTGTGTGTGTGTGTGTGTGTGTGTGTGTGTGTAGGAGTTGTGTATAACTACACTCGTGGTGGAGTTTGTAGAGATCAGAGTGGGTGGGAGCGCTGCGTCAGTGTTCCTCTGGTCCGCCCCGACATGTTCCACCTGCTGGCTCAGTGGGACCAGTACCTGGAGCGCTTCTCTAACGGGTCCATGTGGGACCCCGCCTGGCACAGGTACACCTCACACCTGGCACAGGTACACCTCCCAACTGTCATTCTGTCTTATCTCTCTCTTTCTGTGTCCACCTGTCTCACCTGTGTGTCTCAGGTTCCATGAGGACGACCATAACTGCTTCAGTTTCTGTCTTCAGTTCATTAACAGCGTCCTGGCAGCTGAGGGGCGGAGCTCTCTGAGCAGAGAGACCTTCACTCACAGCTTCATCCTGCCGAGGATGAGGAGGGTCTCCAAATACACCACGTTGTACCAACACATCCAGAGACACCAGTACTACATGGTGGACAGACAGGAGGACGCACCTGTTAAACCAGTCAGCTCTGGTTCATAGAGATTTAAATGAGTCTCAGTTACCATGGAAACTGATCCTCCAGACTTCACTCATCATCCTGTGACACTCTGATTATCATAAACAGCCTCTCTGTTACAGCCTGCAAACACAATGAGAACCACCAGCACATCACACACTGACAGGTGAGACAGCTGAGACGGGTGAGACAGCTGAGACGGGTGAGACAGCTGAGACGGGTGAGACAGCTGAGACGGGTGAGACAGCTGAGACGGGTAACAATAAGGTCAGTGTTGATCACTGATATCAATAATAATAATAATACGCGGTCAGAGAAGAGACTGAGAGCTCGTCTGTATGTGAATGTGTCGATGTACTGAATATTTCACGTGTTGTGTTTTTGTCTGTGTGAAATCACAATAAAATCTCCTCCATCATCAGTTTAGAGCTGTGATGTCATCAGTCAGCTGACACCAGTGGTGAAAAGAAAAAAAACATTTATTGTACTTGAGTACAGATTTGAGGTACTTTTACTCCACTTCATCTCAGAGGGAAGTATTTGTACTTCAAGAGACTATCAATAAATAATTAATTAGTATTATTAATATTAACTCACCTTTACTGTCTCTGCTCTAAACTACACTGCAACAAGTGGTTTCTTTCAAATAGCAACACTCAGATATGCAGTTTATGTGACATACATTATATTTTCTGACATCTGTGGCGTCCGGCCTGAAGGAGGAACTGAGAGGAGACCGACAGTTCCAGCCGGACACAGATTCAAAGACACCGCTGCGTCCGACAGCGAAACAAATCCGACCAGAGGGTTTGAATGGAAGCGACAAACTGTTGACAAGCTAACAGGCTAACAAGGTAACATAGAGCAGAGGGTAACCTAATGAGCTAAACTGCTAACAGGCTAATATCATAACATGCTAGCAGTTAGCAGTGTCTCCCGCTAGCTCCTCAGCAGCAGAATTATCAACACAGACCGGAACCAGCTCTCACCCAGTCTGACCCGGTCTGACACGGTCCCGACAGCATGCAGGCGGAGTTTCGGGCTCCACGGAGACGCGCCCGGGTCCAGGAGGAGTACGAGGCTCCGCTGCCGGTGAGCCGAGACCCGGAGGAGAGGAGCTACTACAGGGCGCAGCTCATCCACCAACACGTGCTTGTCTGCCATCCGGACCACATCCAGAAGATCTATAACCAGGTCAGAGTGAGTCCACATCCTCTAAAACCAGGTCCGAGTGAGTCCACATCCTCTTAAACCAGGTCCGAGTGAGTCCACATCCTCATAAACCAGGTCCGAGTGAGTCCACATCCTCTTAAACCAGGTCCGAGTGAGTCCACATCCTCATAAACCAGGTCCGAGTGAGTCCACATCCTCTTAAACCAGGTCCGAGTTAGTCCACATCCTCATAAACCAGGTCCGAGTGAGTCCACATCCTCTAAAACCAGGTCCGAGTTAGTCCACATCCTCTTAAACCAGGTCCGAGTGAGTCCACATCCTCTAAAACCAGGTCCGAGTGAGTCCACATCCTCTTAAACCAGGTCCGAGTGAGTCCACATCCTCTTAAACCAGGTCCGAGTGAGTCCACATCCTCTTAAACCAGGTCCGAGTGAGTCCACATCCTCTAAAACCAGGTCCGAGTTAGTCCACATCCTCTTAAACCAGGTCCGAGTTAGTCCACATCCTCATAAACCAGGTCCGAGTGAGTCCACATCCTCTTAAACCAGGTCCGAGTGAGTCCACATCCTCTAAAACCAGGTCCGAGTTAGTCCACATCCTCTTAAACCAGGTCCGAGTTAGTCCACATCCTCATAAACCAGGTCCGAGTTAGTCCACATCCTCTAAAACCAGGTCCGAGTTAGTCCACATCCTCATAAACCAGGTCCGAGTGAGTCCACATCCTCTAAAACCAGGTCCGAGTTAGTCCACATCCTCTTAAACCAGGTCCGAGTTAGTCCACATCCTCTTAAACCAGGTCCGAGTGAGTCCACATCCTCTAAAACCAGGTCCGAGTGAGTCCACATCCTCTTAAACCAGGTCCGAGTGAGTCCACATCCTCTAAAACCAGGTCCGAGTGAGTCCACATCCTCTTAAACCAGGTCCGAGTTAGTCCACATCCTCATAAACCAGGTCCGAGTTAGTCCACATCCTCTTAAACCAGGTCCGAGTGAGTCCACATCCTCATAAACCAGGTCCGAGTGAGTCCACATCCTCTTAAACCAGGTCCGAGTGAGTCCACATCCTCATAAACCAGGTCCGAGTGAGTCCACATCCTCTTAAACCAGGTCCGAGTTAGTCCACATCCTCATAAACCAGGTCCGAGTGAGTCCACATCCTCTAAAACCAGGTCCGAGTTAGTCCACATCCTCTTAAACCAGGTCCGAGTGAGTCCACATCCTCTAAAACCAGGTCCGAGTGAGTCCACATCCTCTTAAACCAGGTCCGAGTGAGTCCACATCCTCTTAAACCAGGTCCGAGTGAGTCCACATCCTCTTAAACCAGGTCCGAGTGAGTCCACATCCTCTAAAACCAGGTCCGAGTTAGTCCACATCCTCTTAAACCAGGTCCGAGTTAGTCCACATCCTCATAAACCAGGTCCGAGTGAGTCCACATCCTCTTAAACCAGGTCCGAGTGAGTCCACATCCTCTAAAACCAGGTCCGAGTTAGTCCACATCCTCTTAAACCAGGTCCGAGTTAGTCCACATCCTCATAAACCAGGTCCGAGTTAGTCCACATCCTCTAAAACCAGGTCCGAGTTAGTCCACATCCTCATAAACCAGGTCCGAGTGAGTCCACATCCTCTAAAACCAGGTCCGAGTTAGTCCACATCCTCTTAAACCAGGTCCGAGTTAGTCCACATCCTCTTAAACCAGGTCCGAGTGAGTCCACATCCTCTAAAACCAGGTCCGAGTGAGTCCACATCCTCTTAAACCAGGTCCGAGTGAGTCCACATCCTCTAAAACCAGGTCCGAGTGAGTCCACATCCTCTTAAACCAGGTCCGAGTTAGTCCACATCCTCATAAACCAGGTCCGAGTTAGTCCACATCCTCTTAAACCAGGTCCGAGTGAGTCCACATCCTCTAAAACCAGGTCCGAGTGAGTCCACATCCTCTAAAACCAGGTCAGAGTGAGTCCACATCCTCTAAAACCAGGTCCGAGTGAGTCCACATCCTCTTAAACCAGGTCCGAATGAGTCCACATCCTCTTAAACCAGGTCCGAGTGAGTCCACATCCTCTAAAACCAGGTCCGAGTGAGTCCACATCCTCTTAAACCAGGTCCGAGTGAGTCCACATCCTCTAAAACCAGGTCCGAGTGAGTCCACATCCTCTAAAACCAGGTCCGAGTGAGTCCACATCCTCTTAAACCAGGTCCGAGTGAGTCCACATCCTCTAAAACCAGGTCCGAGTGAGTCCACATCCTCTTAAACCAGGTCCGAGTGAGTCCACATCCTCTTAAACCAGGTCCGAGAGAGTCCACATCCTCTTAAACCAGGTCCGAGTTAGTCCA
>NC_133220.1:342500-355108 GCF_040436345.1 Pagrus major | reverse complement strand
TATGGTAGTTTTGATAAGGACTGAGGTTGATTGAAAGATCTGAGCAAAAAAAGTTGAAAAAAAACATTTATCTGATACATTTTCACAGCCGTCGTTTTTACTGGATGTTTTCGTCCCGACGATGCGTTTTTTCCCCAGCGTACTAACCTATTAAAAAAATTCAAATCAAATTTCCTATATAAAATTAAGATTCCTGACCAAAAATCATTCCATTTCATGTGATACAGTGAAAGTTATGGACAAATAATGAGTGAAAAATGCCCCATACAGAGCACAGCACAATGCTGACTTGCAGGAAGTGTCTCAGTTTTTATGAAACCTATGTTCAACTAAGCCCAGCTCAGGTGGAGAAGTTGAGTGAAGAGACCCAAGTACAAAGTGCATCACAACTATGGCATGATGCAAGGACGCTGCGGCTGACTGCGAGCACGGCAAAGAGGGGGCCTAAACGGAGCACTACTAACCCACAGAAGTTCCTCAATGAACACTTGCACCCCACCTTCACCGGCAATACTGCCACTAAATATGGCAAAGAAAATGAGGAGAAAGCCATACAGCTCATGGAGGCTCAAGGGCACACTGTGGAGCGGAGAGGCCTGGTGCTGTGTCCTGACCATCCCCGGTTTGGAGCAAGCCCACATGGAATTCTGGACTCAACACAGCTCCTAGAGATCAAGTGTCCACTAAAGAGCAACACATCACTTGCAGAGTTTCTAAGTCAGCCAAATGGTGACATCAGATGCTTAGAAGATGGGAGGTATCTCATTCTTCCCAATGGGCCACGTGGATACTACCTCCAGGTGGGTAAATTTTGTTAATTATAATGTATTAACTAATGTGACAGGGTCCTTGTGAGCCTTCATTAAAATAAACTTATATTTTTATATATATTTACATTTATCCCTCCAGGTCCAGCTGACAATGATGTGTCTGCGGCTGCAGACCTGCAAGCTGGTTATCTGGACACCAGCTGAGCACCTGGAGTTGGACATTTCATTCGACAAAGTCATTACAGACATACACATGAAACACCTTCAGAATTTCCACTTTTCACATATGCTTCCAACATTAGTGGATGAATTTGTTGCAAAGAAGGTTCTGCTCTGCCCCAAATATCTGAATCTCTTGAAAATACAGCAAGCACTTAACAGGTGTAATGTGTGTTACAGACAAAAAAAGAGTGCTGTATGAAGAAAAATAAGGAAGGAAGGAAATATGACATTTTGAGTTGTTTAGTTTTTTTTATTGTTACAAGGAAAAGGGTGTTTTCAATACAATATAATATTAATATTTTGGTATGTTCTAGATAAAAAAAACATAAACATAAAAGATCCCATCCATACATATTACAGCATACAAAAAAATCAGAAAATATTCAGTCACATCACATTCACATTCACAGTCACATCACATTACTTAAACTCTTTGCCTAAAAAAGTAATAAATAGTTTTTGATTACTAAGTAAGGAGTCTAACAACAAATGCAGCTCTAAAGATAGAGCACTTTACCTGTTCAGTTATGTTAAAAATAAAGTAGAGCTGTACCTCAGTTGTTTTACGAACGTTCAGTAAATGAAATATGTATGTATTTATGTGTGTAAGTATGTAATATGCAGCTATGTATGTAATCATAATTACATATCTGTGTGTGTATGTATAAGTGCAACATTAAATGTCTTCTCACTGTTCACTTGAAATAAGCTCAACTCTTAAATTCACTAAACCTGCACAGATTTTGAGAATCTTATCAATTTTGGACACCAAGTTGATTGGCACTGTTTGTGAGAGAATCTTGTAGACCTTCAGACGCCTTATTGCCCGTTCAACATGAATCCGAGCATGAGCAATGCGGCGTGTACACGTGACCCCCTCATTGGTCTGCTGGCACCCTTTGCGTGTGAATGCTGGAATGATGAGGTTCACCCTACGCTCCTCTAGCAAGTCCCTCACCGTGAACCCACGATCACCCATCACCTCATCTCCAGCGCGCAAGTGGTCTAGAAAACCTGAGTTCTGTGTTATGTATCTGTCACTGCATTTTCCACCATAAGCGTCAGAAATAAACATGATTACTCCAGAGGGAGAAACAGCCACTAAATACTTAACTGTGTTATTTGCATAATAGTGACTGTATGACTCACTTCTTGAATCCAGGTTTTTTGCTTTTTGTAAAACTGTCTCTGTGCAGTCAATTACACAGGTTGTACTAGCAAAGTGCTCTTTAAAAGCTTTTGGCAATGTTGCTTTGATTGTTTCACGAGGCAACCACACAATAAGATCCTTCATGTGTTCACACATAATGTCTACCCACATTCCCACTGTCTTGCTGACCTTGTGATATTTTAAATCGGCGCGCTAAGTCAGCCATGACAAAATTTTGTCTTAGTTTCATCAAAGTCATTAGAATTTGGTCCACAACTGGCATTGATGGTGAAGCTGGGGCAAATGGTTGTAGGCAGGCTACAAGTGGAATCCCTGTATGCAGAAGGGAGTCTGCATCACTCTCTAATATGCAGTCAGCAACAGGTCGTGGCAGTTCTGGTGGTGGTGTATGCGTTCCACACGTGATGGCGGGCCCTTTTGAATAGGTGTGATCCTCCATCCCTGGGTCTGACCACTGTGTTTGGGCATCACAGGATGACCTCGCTGCTGCACACAGCTCCTCGCCCTGATCCATCTCATCTTGCTCATCTGAGGGTAGCAATACAGTACATGATTATCAAGAAGTGATGCATTAGGGTTTTCATTATAACACTTTTATTACACCCACCCCGCATCATTAATATTCCATCAACCCACTACTTCCCACTGGTGACCGCATCACCTATGCGCTCCAGAAACCAAGGGAAAACCTGGTACATAATAACAGCTACAATATTAAATTCAGAGTAAGATTAAAATACTGCATTGCTGAAAATTTTATTATGTCTGTACTGAAATGATGGCATTTTTAGGTTCATACTGACCAGCAGTCCAAATGCACGTTACATTTTAACTGTTCAGAAAAGGGTAATACACACAAGTGCTGTGTACAAAAAGACACAAAGCAGGCTCCTCTTTTTGAGAAGACTCAGGTCCTTTGACATCTTTAATGTAATGCTGCGCATGTTATATCAGTCCATCATTGCAAGTGTTACATTCTTGGCCATTGTCTGCTGGGGTAACATCAGGGTCAGGGACAGGAACAGACTGGACAAGCTCATCAAGAAATGTAGCTGTGTGATGGGAGAGGGGGAGCTGGTGGAGGCTGTGGTTAAGTGGAGGATGGGGTGTAAGCTGAAGGCCATCATGGGTGACCCCGAACACCCTCTACACAGGACTGTCACAGGTCAGAGGAGCAGCCGCAGTAACAGGCTCATCTCCCTGACCTTTATATCATTTATATCATATTATTTTAGGTTATGTAAGCTGCTGGACGATCTGAATTTCCCTCCTAGGGATTAATTAAGTATTTTCTATTCTTTTCTATGTTGTTGCCTAACTACTACTACATACACATACACAGACCTGTATCAGACCTGTATCAGACCTGTTATTCTCGTGACACTGCTGTCAATCCTCTTCAGCACCCGGTGGTCTCATATCCCAGCCACAGAGGGTGGTGCGGGTGTTCCTCCGTGGGCTTTTTGTCAACAAAGTGAAAAGAGCACACGCATAATGTTTGAGGTGGTCTTTTCAAGTTAAGTTTTTCAGCCACATCCTTCTGGGTTCCTCATCCTTCGGTAGGCGGTGGAAACTGTACCGATTCTCACAACACCCTCTCTCAGTCCGGGTCCATGTTCAGAACATGGCTCCTGTAGCCAGATTTAACTCCGTCTGGTTATCAACCCGAGCTGCGCAGGGACATTTATAAATGCCACCGGAGCTGATCATCGTTTAGAAAAGAAAACAGTAAACTTTCAAATAAACCGCTACGGGAAACGAAAACCGCTCGCAAACAATGGCTCACTGCAACTTCCGGTGAGAACCGGAAGTTGCACCCATAATCGTTTCTACAGCAACGAGCCCAGGAAGGTGGATACTCACCAAGAGGACAGACACAGCAGCCCCTGCCACAATGCTACACAGCACACCGCTCAGTATCACACAGTCCAGGGGAAAGCAAAGAAAACCCATCGGGTCCGAACCGATGGACGAGCCCCCAATATGTTACGACCCGGCTCCTGGGAAGCAACACAGGAGTCAAACAACACTCAATGCAGCCAAAGTAACATTTATTGCACACAAAAGACAAACCATGGAAAACAAAGAAACCAAAGGTGGAGGCTGGTGGCCCTGCAGCAGTGTGAGAGAGAGAGGGGGTGGAGCCACCCAGCAGGTGCCAGAGGTCAGGAGGGAATAATGGGAGGAGCTTCTGATCACCTGAAAAAAAACCGAGAGAATAGCCGTGGACATAACAGTGGGAACATAATACGGCAACTGTTCAGTTTTGGTTGGTACTTATCATAGTAGACCGGCAGACGCTTGTATTGTCCTCTGTGTTTGTTCGTGCTTCCGGGGTATGGGTGCTGCGTCGGGACAAACCAGACTAGCGGTATAGGGACGGTTTTTAGAGAAGTTGTCCCGGGAAAATGGGAATGCAGGTGAGCTCATGGGGAGGGGGAAATAACCAGGGTGATAAGCTGGCGCAGAGCATATGTGGTATCTGAAGGTGTGAAATGTATTTCTTTATCAGGCATTTTGCTAGAGGTACTACTTTTCATATTGTGTGATTGCTATTTGAATTCACAAGCCTATTTTACCCTGTAACTCACTGATGTATGATTGTGTGACATCCCTGCATGTTTTGGTTGGGGCCATGGGGGTGTGGCTACAGGGCTAAGAGCTGGCTGAGGAGGCCTGGTGAGTTGAGCCTGAGACCTAAAAGGAGTAGGTACAGATGAGCCTGTGAGAAGCTAAGTGTTTGTATTAGTTGTTTTTTTTTTGCTTGTCATTTTGAATATTAATTATGCACCTGTGGATCCATTGTGGACTATTTTCACCTTTATGGTGGCACTGTTTTGCACGGGCTAAACTAAAAACACCTTTGCACTAAAGTGCTATTGTGGTTGAACCATCATTTTTTTTAAAGTTTATGGGACCTTAAAGCGGCCTTTCTGACACAGAGAGACACAGGGACACAGAGAGAGACAGAGAGAGAGACAGAAAGAGACCTGGGCCCTGACCGTTAACCTGGAAAAGACAAAAGTCATGGTCTTCCAGAAACGACCTAAGAGTCAGACAAACCAACACCGGCTCCACCTGGACTCTACGGACACAGAACACACACACAGCTACACATATTTAGGACTAAACATCACATCGACGGGAAATTTCCATCTGGCCATTAAAGATCTCCGAGACAAGAGCAGAAGAGCTTTCTGGACTATAAAAAACCCTCAAACAGACGTACCTGTCAAAATCTGGATCAGAATATTTCAATCCATAATTGAACCAATCTTATTGTACGGCAGTGAAGTGTGGGGCCCTCTCATCAACCAAGACTTTGAAAAATGGGACCAACACCCAATGGAAAGCTGCACACAGAGATCTGCAAAGCTTCCTCAAAGTCCACAGGAACTCCCCCAACAACGGATGCACAGCTGAATTAGGCCAATTTCCCCTGTTGGATCCAAAAAAGAGCTATAAAATTCTACCAACACCTCAAAGCCAGCGAGCCCGGCTCCACCACTACAAAGCCCTACAATGCCAAGAGGAGAGCAAAGACAGGAGTCCCCTCAGCCAGCTGGTCCAGAGGCTCAGCTCCAACAGCACCGGGCACCAAGACCGCCCTCACACAATCCGGCCCCGCCAAATTATAGCAAAGAAAAAGACAGTTACATCAACTATTGGACATCTACAACCAAAACCCAAAGCAAACTCCAATGCTGTTTGGCCCTAAACACACAATACTCCCCGGCAGATTATCTGAGCTCTGTAACCGACCCGACACTGAGGAAAACGTTGACTATGTAGACTCAGCAGCCACAGCCGGGCCTGAGAGAGCGGCCGGCACAGACAGACGTGGCTGCCCAGAGAGGAGCGGCTGTGTCGGCTCTGTCCACACAGACACTTCCTGCTGCGCTGACACATACACAGACATCAGAACCAGCTCTACACCAACATCACACACAGAAGCCCAAACTTCAGCAAACTCTCAGAGCAAGAAAACATACAACATCTACTGGGAGAGAAAAGTGCCGCTGCTGCAGAAGAAGAGAAGCTGCCAACACCTGACATGATCTCCTCCTCATGAGCAGCTGCTCCTCACTGGGTCCTCACCTGCACACTGACACACACACGCACACACACACACACACACACACACACACACACACACACACACACACACTGATACATTGTTAACCAGCTGACTATTGTTCTGTAATTATTACCTTTATATGATACACACACACACACACATGCACGCACACACGCACACGCACACACACACACACTTTCCTTTCTTTCTTTTTTTTTTTTTAATTATTGTTAACTATTAATTATCTATGTATTCTTTTTCTGTAGTCCTAACGCTTTGGCAATATTGTAACACACAGTCATGCCAATAAAGCTTGTTGAATTGAATTGAATTGACAGAAAGAATTGCGCTGTACGGTAGTGAAGTCTGGGTCCACTCAGTCATCAGAGCTGAACCCGCTGGGACAAACATCCAGCAGAGTCTTTACATGCAGAGTTCAGCAGACACATTTTACACACACAGAAACACACCAACAAATGCATGTAGAGCAGAATGAGGCAGATACCCGCTGATAATTAACATCCAACAGACAACGCTCAACTTTTAACCAGCTGAAATCAGCCAGAGACGCCCTCCACTCCAAAGCCTCCAGACTCAAGAGCTGAGCCCAGAAAAGAGCCCCTATGTCAGCTGGTACTGAGGCTGACTGCCCCCTCTCACAGTCTGACCAGCCTCACAACAACACTGCTCTCCAAACACTAATCAGAGGAAAGCACATTATAACACAATGTAAAGAAACCTGCCGGGAACATTGGAAAGAAGAAACTAAAAGCCAAAGTGGATCAGAACGTTATCTCGCCCTAAAAAGAGACGATGAAGAGCAGAACATCTCTCTGCTGTCAGAGATAGGAAGCAGAGACAGATGCTCACCAAGTACAGGCTCAGTGACCACAAACTGACCATCCAAACAGGAAGACACAAACAATCACGGCAACCAAAAGACAACACAACATGTGGTCACTGCTGGACAGGTGAGGCTGAGACAGAGATGCACTTTCTCCTACAATGTAAAGCATTCAACGAAAGCAGGAACATTTATTTTAACAAGTTCAACTCTGTAATCTCAGAGTTCAAAGAGCTGAACCACCTCTCAACATTAAAATACTCCTGGGAGAAGGAGACAGGGCACACACACACACACACACACACACACACCTGCTGCCCAATATGTGTCAACATGCACACCTGAGACACACACACACACACACACACACACACACACACACACACACCACCATCAACACACACACCCTGAGACACACACACACACTGTATGTACTGTATATATAATTAATGTAAATCAATCTTGGTGTTGTGTTTGTGTTATTTGTTGTGTTCTGTCCGAATGTTTGGACGAGTTGTGTTTTGATGCTTTGGCAACATTGTTGTTAAACTTTCATGCCAATAAAGCTCCTTTGAATTTGACACAGAGAGACAGAAGGAGAGACACAGTGACAGAGAAGTGAAGTCTGTCTTCATCACTGTTTTTAACTCTCGTCTGTTTGTTTCTCTTCAGTCTCACTTCTACAGGACGTTAGCTTGTCTCCATGTTAGCTCAGCTATTTTTAAACCTTTGTTGTCTTGTTGCTTCTTTAACATTAACACATTAATCAAAGTGACACAGGTCACCGGCTCCTTATGATCAAACATCAAAAGTTTAAATTAGAGTTTATGTTTCAGACAATTTTAGGTCCACGTAATATTTAACAAACTACAGTGTACGAGAAATTAAAGGATATTTTATTGCTGGAGTTAACGTGAGCTAGCTGTTAGCTTCTGGTTTCCCCCATGGGATCTTATTTAAGACAAATAATGTTTTCATCCCGTTGAAATAAATTATTTTTAACTTGTGGAGATTTCTCAGTATTCTCGGACATCTCAGATCATTTAAGTTTGTATGTTTGTATGAATCTACGGATGTTTTTACGGTTTCCTCTTGTTTTGTTTCATGTTGAATGTTTCTGTAATGTTCAGGTCCGGCAGGTCTGAGGGGAAGAACAGCGTTTCTGCTGTCTCAGAAAACATTCAAAGAAAGAAAGACAACACTGAACGACTTCACACTGTATTTACTTATTTACACAATAAATAAAATGGCAAGAAGATTTCAATAATCCAGACTGAAACACAGCAGAGATCTGCAGACTGATCACATGATTTAATATTTCATGGACTCCTCAACCATGGCCGTCACGCCCAGAATCCCTCGGTCCAGTCCGGTCCTGTCCGGTCTCTACTGCTCTGAACTGGGTGGGGTGTCCGGCTCGTCGTGGCTCGGTCCTGACATCTGCATGAAGAGCTCCCTCAGCTCTGTGATGTCATCATCCAGGGACGGCAGGGGCGGAGCCGACTGCTGCTCGCGCTCCTCGATGAAGTCCCACAGACGGACGCTGTTCATGAACTAATGGAAACAAACAGAAACACTGATAAGAAACTACAAAACCCAGCAGCTGATGATGAACTACAACTCTGAATCACAATGGCAGCTGTGGATTCTGACCCGGACGTTTCCCTCGGAGCTCAGCTGTTTCCGCGGCCGGTCGGGTTCTGCTCGGGTTCCATCTGGGAAGGCGTGAAGATACAAACATTTCCCTCCAAATGGACACGAACCGCGACCCTGATCGAAGTACTTACAGGACTTCTTACTGCAGAGACAGAAAACAACAGTGAATGAAGTCTCAGAGGACAACAGGACGCATCGTCCTCTCAGTGTGACCTCTGTTCGTAGCCGTGAGCTCAGGTGTCAGTGACACACAGGACGTTCACCTGACTCCAGACTTGAACAGTTCTATGAGGTGGTCTTTGTCCTCCTGGTCCTCCACCCAGTACACCGAAGGGATGACGAACTCCGAGGTGACTCGACACTCTGGACACGACCTGAGGGAGACACAGAGATCTCACAGACACCGTCCTGGACTGACCGACCCTGTCCTGCACTGCAAACTCTGTCCTGCACTGTTCTGGACTGTCCTGGACTCACAGACCCTGTCCTGCACTGTTCTGGACTGTCCTGGACTCACAGACCCTGTCCTGCACTGTTTTGGACTGTCCTGGACTCACAGACCTTGTCCTGCACTGTTCTGGACTATTATGGACTCGGTTCTGTATGAGCAGACTCTTACTTGATGATCTTGTTGCTGAAGTTTCTGGTGCAGCGCCACTGACGGATGCAGGACAGACAGAAGGTGTGACAGCAGGAGGACAGGATGCCGAACCTGCGGTCCGATGGGTTCAACTTCTGCACCACCACCTCCATACAGATGGAACACACCTGAACAACAGACAGAACTCACCTGAACAACAGACAAAACTCACCTGAACAACAACAGTTACTGTCATCATGACAACCTGATCAGTGACCTGCTGAACCCACCTTGTCCTGACTCAGCTGGGCTGCAAACGCCTTCTCCATGTCAGCCTCAAAGGCCAGCAGACACATCTGCAGACAGACAGACAGAGAGACAGACAGACAGGTATGATTAGTGATCAGCCTTTTGTAGGTGTTAATCTGATCGAGTGCTCTTCGTCCAGCTGTCACCGTCATGTTCTGGGTCATGAAGAACCGACAGTACATCTGAACACTGTTCTGAAAATGTTCTGTTGGATCCAGTTTATAAACTGAACTGATGTTAAAAGTCGTTTTACAACATTTAAGTTAAGTCTCACAAGAGACTCTGTGTTGTTGGTGTGTTGAGGACAGAAACATTCTGATGCAGCTGTGTGAAGACGGAGCGGAGGGCAGTGGATCCTCTGTGGATCTGTTGGTTCTGAAAGCGTACTGGTGAGGGTCCAGGCTGGCAGGGATGTTGTCTTTATGTGCTGGAGAAGCAGTTCTTCTCACACTTGATCAGGATGGTGCAGCGATGATGTCTGGAGGAAACAGTCTGCATATATTTATTTATCTGGACCAGCAGCTTTATTCATATTCACTCTCAGCACGAGTCCAGTGACACGGTCCGGTTCTCTGGAGGAGTCTGTGATGTTCTGGAACTCCTGCCACATATCTTCAGTGCTGGTGGTGTTGACGTCCTCCAGTCTGCTGATGTCTCCTCTTTGTCACCTGACTGATGGATTGAGCCCTCACCTGTCCACTCATCCTGACCTTCTGGTTGGAGCATCCTTCAGGACTGAACCTGTGAACAGTTCTGTTGGGCTGCTGGAGCTTCACCTGTTGGTCTGACTCTTGATCAGCTGGGAGTCAGCAGGTAAATGTGATGTGAGATTGATGACTGACCCCGAGATTCAACTGGATATTTTTCTGCTGTGTTACGGCTCCGGTACGGTTTTGCTCCGTCATCCTCATCCAGCAACCCCCACCAGCTGCGTTTTGAGTCTGCGGCATCCGCCAGAAATAGAAGTCCTGCGTATCTGCTCCACAGGCTGCGGACTGCCGGAGCTGGGACGCAGCAGACACGCAGCGCAGCGGACCTGGTGGAAGTTAACACATAGACTAGAGTGAAACCGATCAGCTCCGCTGCCGTGGCGGAGCCGCAACGCAGCCGCAACGCAGCCGCAACGCAGCCGTAACGCAGCAGACACATATCTGGTGGAATCTGCGGGTGATGCCAGTGAGCCGTAGAGAGGAACCTGAGGAGAACCTGAGGAGAACCTGCCGACTGCTCCTTTACCTCCATTAAACTACACTGGACTCACCTTCTCGTGTGCTCTCCTCTGCTCTGAGTTGTGGGGGTGGAGCACCTGCAGCCCACACACCTCACACAGGTCGCCATGGAGATACGTACAGTTGTCTTCATAGTAACAGTGTCCGGCAGCGGCGTACGGACACAGCTGGGGGAGGTCCTGGTAGGCCCCGCCCACTAGGGGAGGGGCTGCAGAAAGCACAGGTAAATATCAAAAAACACATAAATCTGTCCATAAACACCTCATCATGCACTACTGATGACATCACAGTCAACTACCAGCCAATCAGGGGAAGTATTTCTGTATCTGACCTTGTTCCTGTACTGAGGCGTCCAGACCCGTCCTGATGGCGTCCACGTAAGAATGAGGAGCCGCCGCCGCTGCTGCCAAGACCTCTGACCCCAAACTGTCTGCTGGACCCCCGTACATACTGTCTACAGCCAGCATTGAGAGACAGACAGGTGAGACAGAGACAGACAGGTGAGACAGAGACAGGCGTGAGGGAGACAGGTGAACAGACTGACAGGCATTTCAGGTGAGTTATTCTTGATGGCATCATTAAACAGGTGTGTGTGTGTCAATGATCTGTTTTAGACACTGAGCAGGTAACTGGAGGACGTATTTACTCCAGTAATCTGATTACTGGAAACTGTTCGAAAGGCTGAGCGGTGTCGTCACATCCAGGTGTTAAACTACATCCAGGTTCTGAGGTTCTGGTTCTGAGCGTGAGCAGTCACTCACCTCTTTCTCTGAGGACCAGCGTCTTCTTCACTCCACCTCTATATGAAGCCCCGCCCACAGCTCCTCCTACACCTGCCTGATCCTCTGAAGCTCCTCCCCCTCCTCCTCTGGATGAAGATTTGATGTGGTCATACCTGTTGACAGGAAACAAAGGTGGTGTTACTGGTGTTACCCGTCTGTCAGGCCAGTGTTACCCGTCTGTCAGGTGAGTTACCTGCAGCGCTCTCCGTAGGCACACACTCCTCTCTGGTAGAACTTGCAGATGGTGGAGGGTTTGCTGTTGGTCGGGTCGTGAGAGAAGAGGCAGCGGCTGCCCTCCCTGCACACACCGTGGAGGAAATACCTGAAACACATCACGCCTGTTACACCTGCTGCACAGAACCTTACAGTCCAGCCCCAAACCCACAGTTGTCACCATGGAAAATGAAGAATGGAATATATATTAGGGATGCACCGATTGATCGGCCGGTGACCAGAATTGGCCGATTTTCTCGTGAACGGCCATGACCATCAATCAGAGATATGCTGATTTTATGCCGGTCTTAATGCACTCGCGCACCGCATGATCAACATCGTGCAGCATCAGCACCACACGTACACGCACATGTAGTAGAGTAGACCTCGCAGATTACAACATGTCAGCTGTATGGAAATTCTTCAGCGTGAGTGAGGAAGACAATAAGTATGCAATATGCAACACCTGCAAGGACAAAGTTGGGTGTGGAGGGACGACACCAAATACTTTTGGCACAACCAATCTCATCCGACACTTAAAACAACATCACTTGGCGGAGTTTGCAAAGTTTGACGAAGCTAGCAAAGGCCAACACTCAGGGGCTAAAGGTAAACACTAAGGTACAGCTAGCACTGAGACAAGTCAACCTCCTCTGCTAGCTTATATGAACCAGGAAAAAAGTAACGGCTTAACTAGAAAAATAATGGAGTTTATTGCACTTGATTACCAACCATTTTCCGAAGTTGAAAATCT
>NC_133220.1:320000-337500 GCF_040436345.1 Pagrus major | reverse complement strand
TGGACATAGGCCTCGGAAGACGCCGCTGCTCAGGAGGAAACATGTGCAGGCTCGCCTGGCCTTTGCTAGAGGTCATTTGAAGCAAGATCCCAGCTTTTGGTCAACCATCCTGTGGTCTGATGAGACCAAGTTGGAGTTATTTGGCCATATGGATGCTCAATATGTCTGGAGGAAGAAAGGCGAAGCATATAAACCAAAGAACACTGTGCCCACAGTCAAGTACGGTGGTGGAAGCATAATGCTATGGGGATGCTTCTCTTCCAGTGGCACAGGGAACCTAGTCAAGGTCCAAGGAATAATGAAAAAGGAAGATTACATCAGGATCCTTGATGAAAACGTGAAGGAATCTGCTGAGAAACTACAGCTTGGCCACAACTGGACGTACCAGCAAGACAATGATCCCAAACACACTGCCAAGGTAGTGAAGAAATGGTTCAAGGACAATGATGTCAACATCCTAGAATGGCCAAGTCAGAGTCCTGACCTGAATCCCATCGAGAACTTGTGGCATCACTTGAAGACCAGAGTGATGGCTAGGAAACCGACCAACCTGACCCAGCTTGAGGCTTTCGCAAAAGAGGAATGGGCAAACATCCCACAGGAGACATGCAGGAAGCTTGTGGACACATACAAGAATTGTCTCAAAGCAGTCATAAAAAACAAAGGCTATGCTTTTGACTATTAAAGAAAGACATTGGACTAGGGTATGAATAATTTTGAACATGGCATTTTTTGGGAATCCTTGAATAAAATACCCCTGAAATGAAGAATTTCTTGTATTGTGTATTGTTGTCATTCTTTCACTTGTTGGTCACGTATACCTCATAAACAAACTTGGAAAAAATGCAGTCATTTCATCACAAAAATAGAAAATCACAAAAATTAGCAAGGGTATGAATAATTTTGAGGACGACTGTACATACATACATACATACAAACATATACATACATACATACATACAAACATATACATACATACATACATACAAACATATACATACATACATACATACAAACATATACATACATACAAACATATATATGATGTGTAGGTGTTTTTACAGCAGCTCAGTCTGATCATGTGATCACTTCTGTCTGTAGTGAACCGGACTGTCACAGTGTTGGTGTTTCTAATATTTTGTCCACCTCGTCACATGTTGGACATGAAGACATGGAGCAGACAGGGACAGAGGAGACGGATCAGGTAGGTTCAGGTGTGTTAGTCTGAGTTTTACCTTCAAACGAACTCCAGTAACAGCGGAATACAAGCTAACAGCTAGCGGCTAAAAACATTAGCACGAGGCTAACGAGTCCGCCGTGATGTCATTCAGAAACAGAGCGAAAGACTGTCGGACAGACAGACAGGTGACAGACTCACAGACAGACAGGCAGACAGGTGACAGACACACAGACAGACAGGCAGACAGGTGAGAAACAGAGCGACAGACTCACCTGCAGGTCACCTGTTTGGTGCTCATCTTCCTCGCGGAGTTTCTGCTACAACGGCTGCTTCCAAGTTGTCCCGTCGGTGTCCCGTTCAAACACTTCCGACTGACAGCCGCGGTCACAGCAGGAAGGTTCCGGTCACGTTTATCTGACTGGAGGTTACTCAGTACTCGAGTACTTGTCATGGAAGCTCAGTTAAAGAAAGATATTCCCATGGTAACTCTGACGATGTCGTAAAAATCATCATTATCTCTCAGTAATGTTTCATCATTTGTCGGCGGAAATGTGCTTCCATAGATATTTATATATTTATATATTTATATATTTATATATTTATATTTGAACTTTACTTGAGTATTTTCATTTTATGAAGCTTCAAACTTTCAGTAGCGCCGAGATCGAAAAGTGGCCAAAGGTATGTCGATTGCTGCTCAGCGGCATATATCCCTAGACTGGTATACCGATCTCTAGACTGGTATACCGATCCCTAGACTGGTATACCGATCCCTAGACTGGTATACCGATCCCTAGACTGGTATACCGATCCCTAGACTGGTATACCGATCTCTAGACTGGTATACCGATCCCTAGACTGGTATACCGATCCCTAGACTGGTATACCGATCTCTAGACTGGTATACCGATCCCTAGACTGGTATGCTGCTGTTATGCCGCTGGTATTCCACCGACACATGGCGGTATGTGCCGCTTGAGACTGTTAAAGACTGTTATAAACTACTCAAAGTTAATGACAGAGCTAGCCTCAGCTAACATGACTAATGCTAGCCCAGCCACTGTAGCCAGTCTGACTAATCAATAACAGAAACTTTGAGCCAACCAACCAAACAATACTTACTGACAGGTTTTCCTTAATAGGAGAAGACAATAATACATTACTTCATATAAAATCTACGTCGCGAAACATTAACCATTGTGGCATTTTATGTATCATGTCATCGGCTTATTCCGGTCATTCAAAGCACAGTGAACATGATACAGAAAATGCCACAATGGTTAATGTTCCGCTCCGTGACTCCAAACCTTTACTTGATCACAGAGGTAACGGTTGTACTTTTTACTCCATTACAGCTTCAGTTACTAGTTTTCAAAGTGAAGGCTGAATGTTCCTGTTTGGTTCTGCTGCTTATTAAGATCAGACTGTCTGCACACCTGAGCTGACACACACACACACACACACACACACAGACACACACACACACACACAGACACACACACACACACACACACACACACACACACACACACGTGAGATGTTTGCTGAGCCAATCACATCACAGAGCCTTTAAAGTCTTGTGTTCTGAAGGTAACTGTGTTTTGGAGGAAACACTCATTAGTTTGTTTTCATGTGATTACAGAATTATAATTGTGTTTTATTTTGAAGGCCAGAAGTTTCACAGTTTGTTTTTATTCTTACAGATTTCTCTGCTGATTTTTCTTCTACACAGAGGTTTGTGTTTCTCGCTTTGATTAATTAATTTTAGGTTTTCTGTCCGTCATTTCTTCTGTTTACTCGAAGCGACACTGACACTGCTGTCCAAAGGTCACCTGTTCAGACTGAAGCAGGAACAGGTGAGCCGGGTCACATGGCTGTCTGTCTCACAACACCTGGAACCTGATAGGCCGGAGCCGCGCAGTGATGTTATCTGATAGGCTGTTACCTAGCAACCAGGTGTGTCACAGAGGAGGGGAGAAGAAGAAAACAAGTCAAAGGAGAGCAAAAAGAAGAGAAAGAGAAGATCTGAGGAGAAAAGGAGGAGCTGAGGAGTAAGAAGAGGAGTAAACAGAGGATCTGGAGTTAAAGGAGCAGTGAAGCGTAAAAATGGGAGCAACAGGAGGAGTTGAGGAGTAAAGGGAAGACTAGAGGAGTCTAAGGAGAACAGGAAGAGAAATAAACAAAGTCCCAGAGGAGTAAGAAGAGGACTGGAGGAACGACAGGAGGAGCTGAGGAGTAAGAATGGATCGCAGTGTGATCCGACTGACTCACTGTCAGAAGGAGATCTTCTGTTTCTCAGTGCCAGAGGAGTGTCCGAGCTGTGGGGAGGAGCTGAGGGGGAGCAGACTGCAGGAGGCGCCGGTCAGCCTCCCCTCGCCCCTCACCAACGGACACAAGAGCTCCTGCTGCCTGCTGGTCGCACCTGCACACGACAACCTCAGCAGGTAGATACACACAGGTACACACACACTACAGGTAGATACACACAGGTACACACACACACACACACACACTACAGGTAGATACACACAGGTACATACACACTACAGGTAGATACACACAGGTACACACACACTACAGGTAGATACACACAGGTACATACACACTACAGGTAGATACACACAGGTACATACACACTACAGGTAGATACACACTGACACACACACACACACACACACACACACACTACAAGTAGATACACACAGGTGCGCACACACACACACACACACACACACACACACTACAGGTAGATACACACAGGTACACACACTACAGGTAGATACACACAGATACACACACTACAGGTAGATACACACAGGTACACACACTACAGGTAGATACACACAGATACACACACTACAGGTAGATACACACAGATACACACACACTACAGGTAGATACACAGATACACACACACTACAGGTAGAAACACACACACTACAGGTAGAAACACACAGGTACACACATACTACAGGTAGATACACACAGATACACACACACACTACAGGTAGATACACACAGGTACACACATACTACAGGTAGATACACACAGGTACACACACACACTACAGGTAGATACACACAGGTACACACATACTACAGGTAGATACACACAGGTACACACACTACAGGTAGATACACACAGGTACACACACTACAGGTAGATACACACAGATACACACACACTACAGGTAGATACACAGATACACACACACTACAGGTAGATACACACAGGTACACACACACTACAGGTAGAAACACACACACTACAGGTAGAAACACACAGGTACACACATACTACAGGTAGATACACACAGATACACACACACACTACAGGTAGAAACACACAGGTACACACATACTACAGGTAGATACACACAGATACACACACACACTACAGGTAGAAACACACAGGTACACACATACTACAGGTAGATACACACAGATACACACACACTACAGGTAGATACACACAGGTACACACACTGCAGGTAGATACACACAGGTACACACACTGCAGGTAGATACACAGGTACACACACACACACACACTACAGGTAGATACACACAGGTACATACACACTACAGGTAGATACACACAGGTACACACACACACACACACACACACACACACTACAGGTAGATACACACAGGTACATACACACTACAGGTAGATACACACAGGTACACACACACACACACGCACACACTACAGGTAGATACACACAGGTACACACACTACAGGTAGATACACACAGGTACACACACTACAGGTAGATACACTCAGGTACACACACACACACACACACACACACACACTACAGGTAGATACACTCAGGTACACACACACGCACACACTACAGGTAGATACACACAGGTACACACACTACAGGTAGATACACTCAGGTACACACACACACACACACACACACACACACTACAGGTAGATACACTCAGGTACACACACACGCACACACTACAGGTAGATACACAGTGTTCTAACCCAGTCCATACCAGTTGAGACCAGTCTAACCAGTGTGTGCCGGCTGTGTCTTCCTCAGAGACTTCGATGGGACGTCAGATCTTCACACTGGCATCTCAAACACTGCAGGTAGGACTCAGACTGTCTGCTGACAATCCCACAATGCACTGCGTCACCTGTTCTACCTGTTGTCACTGAAGACACAACATGGTGATGACTGCTCACCCTTGTGGTCATACAGTGTTGTTTCTGCTGAGGACAGAAACCACACTGCATGTTTTTGATTGACATTAGCGATACAGCTAACTTAATGCTACATTAGCAGAGGATTGGCTGGAGCTAACAACAAGCTGCTAACATCAGTCCACCACCTCATTGTCACCATGTCATCATCTCTGTGATGTTCATATTCCCCTTCAGGATGAACTGACTTTTCATCTAGCGCCATCATCAGGTCAACATGTCCATGTGTCCAAATATCTGCAGAACTGATGACATCATCAGCCTCAACCGGACTCAACCGGCCTCAAATTGTACTGCTATACATCAGCACGTTAGCATTGTCTTTGTGAACATGTTGATGTTAGCATTTAGCTCAATGTACAGACAGAGCAGACTCAACATTGGACATAGTCTGAAGTGTGTGTGTGTGTGTGTGTGTGTGTGTGTGTAGGAGTTGTGTATAACTACACTCGTGGTGGAGTTTGTAGAGATCAGAGTGGGTGGGAGCGCTGCGTCAGTGTTCCTCTGGTCCGCCCCGACATGTTCCACCTGCTGGCTCAGTGGGACCAGTACCTGGAGCGCTTCTCTAACGGGTCCATGTGGGACCCCGCCTGGCACAGGTACACCTCACACCTGGCACAGGTACACCTCCCAACTGTCATTCTGTCTTATCTCTCTCTTTCTGTGTCCACCTGTCTCACCTGTGTGTCTCAGGTTCCATGAGGACGACCATAACTGCTTCAGTTTCTGTCTTCAGTTCATTAACAGCGTCCTGGCAGCTGAGGGGCGGAGCTCTCTGAGCAGAGAGACCTTCACTCACAGCTTCATCCTGCCGAGGATGAGGAGGGTCTCCAAATACACCACGTTGTACCAACACATCCAGAGACACCAGTACTACATGGTGGACAGACAGGAGGACGCACCTGTTAAACCAGTCAGCTCTGGTTCATAGAGATTTAAATGAGTCTCAGTTACCATGGAAACTGATCCTCCAGACTTCACTCATCATCCTGTGACACTCTGATTATCGTAAACAGCTTCTCTGTTACAGCCTGCAAACACAATGAGAACCACCAGCACATCACACACTGAACGTCTGTCAGGTGAGACGGGTGAGACAGCTGAGACGGGTGAGACAGCTGAGACGGGTAACAATAAGGTCAGTGTTGATCACTGATATCAACAATAATAATAATAATACGCGGTCAGAGAAGAGACTGAGAGCTCGTCTGTATGTGAATGTGTCGATGTACTGAATATTTCACGTGTTGTGTTTTTGTCTGTGTGAAATCACAATAAAATCTCCTCCATCATCAGTTTAGAGCTGTGATGTCATCAGTCAGCTGACACCAGTGGTGAAAAGAAAAAAAACATTTATTGTACTTGAGTACAGATTTGAGGTACTTTTACTCCACTTCATCTCAGAGGGAAGTATTTGTACTTCAAGAGACTATCAATAAATAATTAATTAGTATTATTAATATTAACTCACCTTTACTGTCTCTGCTCTAAACTACACTGCAACAAGTGGTTTCTTTCAAATAGCAACACTCAGATATGCAGTTTATGTGACATACATTATATTTTCTGACATCTGTGGCGTCCGGCCTGAAGGAGGAACTGAGAGGAGACCGACAGTTCCAGCCGGACACAGATTCAAAGACACCGCTGCGTCCGACAGCGAAACAAATCCGACCAGAGGGTTTGAATGGAAGCGACAAACTGTTGACAAGCTAACAGGCTAACAAGGTAACATAGAGCAGAGGGTAACCTAATGAGCTAAACTGCTAACAGGCTAATATCATAACATGCTAGCAGTTAGCAGTGTCTCCCGCTAGCTCCTCAGCAGCAGAATTATCAACACAGACCGGAACCAGCTCTCACCCAGTCTGACCCGGTCTGACACGGTCCCGACAGCATGCAGGCGGAGTTTCGGGCTCCACGGAGACGCGCCCGGGTCCAGGAGGAGTACGAGGCTCCGCTGCCGGTGAGCCGAGACCCGGAGGAGAGGAGCTACTACAGGGCGCAGCTCATCCACCAACACGTGCTTGTCTGCCATCCGGACCACATCCAGAAGATCCATAACCAGGTCAGAGTGAGTCCACATCCTCTAAAACCAGGTCCGAGTGAGTCCACATCCTCTTAAACCAGGTCCGAGTGAGTCCACATCCTCATAAACCAGGTCCGAGTGAGTCCACATCCTCTAAAACCAGGTCCGAGTGAGTCCACATCCTCTTAAACCAGGTCCGAGTTAGTCCACATCTTCTTAAACCAGGTCCGAGTGAGTCCACATCCTCTTAAACCAGGTCCGAGTGAGTCCACATCCTCTTAAACCAGGTCCGAGTTAGTCCACATCCTCATAAACCAGGTCCGAGTGAGTCCACATCCTCTAAAACCAGGTCCAAGTGAGTCCACATCCTCTAAAACCAGGTCCAAGTGAGTCCACATCCTCATAAACCAGGTCCGAGTGAGTCCACATCCTCATAAACCAGGTCCGAGTGAGTCCACATCCTCTTAAACCAGGTCCGAGTGAGTCCACATCCTCTAAAACCAGGTCCGAGTGAGTCCACATCCTCTAAAACCAGGTCCGAGGGAGTCCACATCCTCTAAAACCAGGTCCGAGTGAGTCCACATCCTCTAAAACCAGGTCCGAGTGAGTCCACATCCTCATAAACCAGGTCCGAGTGAGTCCACATCCTCTAAAACCAGGTCCGAGTGAGTCCACATCCTCTTAAACCAGGTCCGAGTTAGTCCACATCTTCTTAAACCAGGTCCGAGTGAGTCCACATCCTCTTAAACCAGGTCCGAGTGAGTCCACATCCTCTTAAACCAGGTCCGAGTTAGTCCACATCCTCATAAACCAGGTCCGAGTGAGTCCACATCCTCTAAAACCAGGTCCAAGTGAGTCCACATCCTCTAAAACCAGGTCCAAGTGAGTCCACATCCTCATAAACCAGGTCCGAGTGAGTCCACATCCTCATAAACCAGGTCCGAGTGAGTCCACATCCTCTTAAACCAGGTCCGAGTTAGTCCACATCCTCATAAACCAGGTCCGAGTGAGTCCACATCCTCTAAAACCAGGTCCAAGTGAGTCCACATCCTCTAAAACCAGGTCCGAGTGAGTCCACATCCTCATAAACCAGGTCCGAGTGAGTCCACATCCTCATAAACCAGGTCCGAGTGAGTCCACATCCTCATAAACCAGGTCCGAGTGAGTCCACATCCTCTTAAACCAGGTCCGAGTGAGTCCACATCCTCATAAACCAGGTCCGAGTTAGTCCACATCCTCATAAACCAGGTCCGAGTGAGTCCACATCCTCTAAAACCAGGTCCAAGTGAGTCCACATCCTCTAAAACCAGGTCCGAGTGAGTCCACACCCTCTTAAACCAGGTCCGAGTGAGTCCACATCCTCTCAGGTGAGGGTCCCACAGGTGTCCCTCTCTGGTGGTCCAGGTACCTGGTCTGAGCAGGTTCTGTCTTGTTTCAGGGTTACTTTGGTAAAGGCATCCTATCCAGAGCCAGACCGGACCACAGCATCTCTGACCAATGGGAGCGTGAGTTTACACCCACACTGTGACATCATCATCTGTGTGGTCCAATCAGTGCTCTCCCTGCAGTCAGCTGGTCTCTCTCTGTTACAGAACATGAAGGTTTGTTTCTACCCGTCATCTCACAGGCCAGGTCAGTGACATCACATCCTGTCAGATCAAACAGTGACATCACATCCTGTCAGATCAAACAGTGACATCACATCCTGTCAGATCAAACAGATCTCCTCTCCCCTCTCCTCTTCTCCCCTCTCCTCTTCTCTCCTCCTCCTCTGTCCTCTGTCCTCTGTCCTCTGTCCTCCTCTCCTCTGTCCTCTGTCCTCTGTCCTCCTCTCCTCCTCCTCTCTCCTCTGTCCTCTGTCCTCCTCTCCTCCTCCTCTCTCCTCTGTCCTCTGTCCTCTGTCCTCCTCTCCTCCTCCTCTCTCCTCTGTCCTCTGTCCTCCTCTCCTCCTCCTCTCTCCTCTGTCCTCTGTCCTCCTCTCCTCTGTCCTCTGTCCTCTGTCCTCCTCTCCTCCTCCTCTCTCCTCTGTCCTCCTCTCCCCTCTCCTCTTCTCTCCTCTCCTCTGTCCTCTGTCCTCTGTCCTCCTCTCCTCCTCCTCTCTCCTCTGTCCTCTGTCCTCCTCTCCTCCTCCTCCTCCTCTGTCCTCTGTCCTCTGTCCTCCTCTCCTCCTCCTCCTTCTCTGTCCTCTGTCCTCCTCTCCTCTGTCCTCTGTCCTCTGTCCTCCTCTCCTCCTCCTCTCTCCTCTGTCCTCTGTCCTCTGTCCTCCTCTCCTCCTCCTCTGTCCTCTGTCCTCTGTCCTCCTCTCCTCTGTCCTCTGTCCTCTGTCCTCCTCTCCTCCTCCTCTGTCCTCTGTCCTCTGTCCTCCTCTCCTCTGTCCTCTGTCCTCCTCTCCTCCTCCTCTGTCCTCTGTCCTCTGTCCTCCTCTCCTCTGTCCTCTGTCCTCCTCTCCTCCTCCTCTCTCCTCTGTCCTCTGTCCTCTGTCCTCCTCTCCTCCTCCTCTCTCCTCTCTCCTCTGTCCTCTGTCCTCCTCTCCTCCTCCTCTCTCCTCTGTCATCTGTCCTCCTCTCCTCCTCCTCTCTCCTCTGTCCTCTGTCCTCCTCTCCTCTGTCCTCTGTCCTCTGTCCTCCTCTCCTCTGTCCTCTGTCCTCTGTCCTCCTCTCCTCCTCCTCTCTCCTCTGTCCTCTGTCCTCTGTCCTCCTCTCCTCTGTCCTCTGTCCTCCTCTCCTCCTCCTCTCTCCTCTGTCCTCTGTCCTCCTCTCCTCCTCCTCTCTCCTCTGTCCTCCTCTCCTCCTCCTCTGTCCTCTGTCCTCTGTCCTCCTCTCCTCTGTCCTCTGTCCTCTGTCCTCTGTCCTCCTCTCCTCTCCTCCTCCTGCAGGTATGAGGAGCTGCTCAGGTGGGTGAGTTCAGCTCTCTCTGCTCAGGGATTGGATGAAGAGGCTGTCAGTCAGACGCTGCTCAGACTGTCTCAGCCAGTAGAGATGGAGGAAGTGAGGCGAGAAGGGGGAGGGGGGGAGGATGGGGAGGAGGAGGAGGAGGGGCCAGGACCAGAGGGCGGAGTCTGTCCCCCCACCGTGAAGCTGCGTCGGGGGTCGGGGGTGGAGCCGGAGGCCAAGAGGAGCTGCAGGTAGAGTCACCAGGGTCCCCTGAAGAACGAGACGATTTAAGGATCTCACTGTGAAACCTTCAGTTTGTAGATTAAAGGCTCACTTCACTTTTTTATGGGAAAGTGTTTTCCTTTATTTCCCGGCTGTAATATCACTATCACTGTTTTATTTCACAGGTAGATATTTGTTCTGGATTGACTTGAGGTTTTCTACCTGTGTGATACCTGTTGAGCCTGTTTTTCATTGTTACAGGACATTTGCTTTGTCTCAGAGTAGATGATGTCATCTTGTGACACAATGTTAGTCTCAGTGTCTCAGTATACGTATATTATCTGACAATGACAAGTCCTCTGAAGTGATCTCTGACTGTTGGAGGTGTCTTTAAACATGAGACAGAGTCTCTGTCCCTCACACAGATTTCATGGCTTTAGTTTAGTGTGAAAAAGAAGAAATCTGTTGGAAGTGTCCTTTTAAACATGAAACAAACACTTGACTGTGATCTTTGTTTGAACTTTTCAGGTTGGACCTGAACCCTGAACACCACCCAGATCCCAGCTCAGACCAGGACTCTGACTCCGGCCCCGATCCAGATCCAGATCCAGATCCTGATCCCGACACTGATTCTGACCCTGGTCCAGATCCTGATCCTGTGACTCCAGGTCCTGGTTTTGTCCTGGTGGTCTCAGACAGTGAGGTGAGTCTTCTTCTCTATGATAACTGAGTACATTCACTCTCTGACAGCTGTGGTTGCTTTACAGGTGAAGATATTTTATCAGTTAAGACATCTGAACAGAAATAGATTCAGATTTTATAAGTGATTTACTGTGTGTCTGTCTGTCTGTCTGTCTGTCTGTCTGTCTGTCTGTCTGTCTGTCTGTCTGTCTGCAGGTGTGTGTGGGGCACAGGGAGGTCCGGCGGTCTCCGCTCGCTCTCACAGAGGACCTGCAGCTCAGTCTGGAGGAGGTAAAAACACCAACACACACGTTGGAATCAGTTATACTTTCTACCTCTAGACACTACATTACCCATTAGCCTCAGCTGATGTTGCCATGGAGACAAAGCCAGAATCAGAAAGTTAAGTGTGGTCAGAATCTGAAACCCTGTTCACATTAATATCAGTCCGAGTGACCACCTGTGATGTGATGTCTCTTCCTGCTCTACATGAAACAAACCCGTCCATCACTGAGACAAACAGACTCCATGTTTCTGCTCAAAGACAGAAAGAAGTTCATGCAGAACATTTGCTGAATTTACAAGAAGGAACAAATAAGTCAGAATCAGTCAGAGACAGAGATTCACACAGTTTATAAAGTGTCTCCAACTCAACAACTCACTAAACTGACACATTTGTTAAGGGAGTCTGGGGACAAAGAAGTCGCCTATACTGGTTACTGTTCAGTGTATCTGTAAAATGTGACATGTTTAGATCAATAAAATGTTTCTTCTTTCATAAATTGAGTGTAAATGGTGAAATCAGTGTAAACAGTGTGTTCAAACAGCTGCTAAATGTTGGCAGGTCAGACTTTAGCACTTTAGACACAGAAGCAGACAGGCTGGTGCAGCCATGCTGCCACAAACTGACACTTTTTACAAGGAAACACACAACTTACTGTTTTCATTTAATGCTGAATTTACAAGAAGGAGACAAAGATTCAGAATCTGTCAGAGACAGAGTTTCACTACGTTATAAAGTTTGTTTTAACTCAACAACTCTTTAAATCACTACATTTGTTAATGGAGTCTGGTGATGTTGTGGTGACTAGTTCAGTGGTTGGATCAGTTAAACAGACACTGACAGGTTAACAAACATGTCATTACATCACAGTGAAGCACCTGCAGTCAGACAGTTTGTCCGTCTGTTGTTGTGTCTTCTGTCAACTTCAACTGCCCCACTGTTTCTAACATGTCAGTCACACCTGTCTGTCTACAGGCCTTCTTTCTGGTCTACAGTCTGGGCTGCCTGTCTGTCTACCTGCACCAGGTAACTAAAGATGTATTACTTTTTATTGTTGTTATAAAATCACCTGTAATTAAAGCTGACAAATTTGTTTAAAATACCAAATAAATAAATGAAATAAAACGTCCTGTGAGTGACCTCATCCATGTCCTCTCCTGTGATTGGTCAGGAGCCCCTGTCAATCATCCAGCTGTGGAGGAAGTTTCGGTCGCTGCGGCCCGACTTCGTCAGCTCCTTCGCAGCCTATCAGCACTGTCGGAGCAGGGGGTGGGTCCCTAAAGAGGGGGGCGGGGCCAAGTACGGCGTCGACTTCAGTAAGACACAAACACAGAACCACAGACACACACACCCACACACAGAAACGTGATAAACCATCAGTGTGTGATCGTCTCACCTCTCTGTGTGTTTACAGTGTTGTACAGGAAAGGACCGCCTTTCTACCACGCCAGGTAACATACACGCACACACACACACACACACACACACACACACACACAACACCTGTCATCAGTGTCTCAGATTGTCCCTCTCCTCTTCCTGTAGTTATTCGGTGGTTGTTGAGCGTGTTGATGGTGCGTTCAGGGGCTCAGGGTTGCGTCGGTTTTCGTGGCGCTCTCTGGCGGCTCTCAGCAGGATCACCTCCAACGTTTCCAAGGTAACGAGGCGGAGTCAGACTCCATTGTCTCAGAACAGATTAACACAATTCAACTCACCGTGTTTGTTTTACAGGAGCTGATGATGTGTTACATCATCTATCCTGCTGACCTATCAGAGGCTGAGCTCGACTCACCTGTCTGTCTGAGCAGGCTGAAGGTTCAGGTGACAAAGAGAGTGTGTGTGCGTGTGTGTGTGTGTGTGTGTGCGCGTGCGCACGTGTGTGTGTGCGTGCGTGTGTGCGTGCGTGTGTGCGTGCGTGCGTGTGTGTGCGCGTGTGTGTGTGCGGTGGGGTCGGAATCACTGAGTCAACTGATTGTTTAGTCGACAGAAAAATAATCTTAAGTATTTTGATAATTGGAGAAACAAGGGGTATTCAGTTGGTCACAGTCTGACACTAAATCCTACACACTGGACCTTTAATGGAAATAATCAGCACATGAACTGATGATAAAATAATCGTTAACATAAAATTGTAATTATGTAATTGAACATAAAACAGTGAAAACTGACGACTTCAAACTTTTGTCCAAAACCCGAAAACATTCAGTTTACTGACTGTAAACGTGACACAGCTGATGAATTAATATTAAATATGAATTATTAATTAATATAATATGATTAATATTCTGTTGTTCAGCTCTAAATAAACTGTTTAATTTGTAGAAATAAGTCGTGATCAGATCTTTCATTTGTTCCTGTAGATATTACCGTGTTAATAAAGTTTAATTAAACAACAGATGTTTCTGTCAACAGGAAGTGATCGTCAGCAGGTGGGTTTCCTCCAGAGAGCGAGCCGAGCAGGACGACATGTGATTGGCCGACAGCAGCCCTCAGAAACTGATAATGTCACAAAGACAGCGGTGGAGGCTCAAATCATTTTTCCTGAAAGTTTCAGAAACATGAAGACAATATGGCTGTCTGACTGAGCGTCCCTGAACGCAGCAGCTGGTTGGCTTCAGTCAGTGAACGTCACGTTTGTTCCTGTTTATTTTATAATTACATCGTGTGGCCGAACCTGCAGCTTCACAGCTTCACAGCTTCACAGCTTCAGCTCGTCGATGATCTGCTCTGCTGCAGCAGACAGAAGCTGGTGAACACACTGGACTGAGATTCATGAGGCGACACAAACATGATGAACACATGAATCATCATGTTGATCTGTGACGGACATCTGAAAGACAGCGATGGAGGAGAACATCATTTTTCATGAAAGTTTCAGAAACAAGAAGACAACATGGCCGTCTGTGAACACACCTGAAATGTGTTTAAATTTGTTTGTTTCTGCTGAAAACGAGCGTTGTCATCAACAGGTGATGTCATCAGCTTTTAGAGAGCATCATTAAAGGCAGCCAATCAGCTGTTGTGCATGTTGTTGCTCTGTAGGTGAGACCCAACAGCTGTTTGCTGTGACCTCTGACCTCATGCTGAGTGTCTGAAGGACAAAGTGTGAAACAGACGTTTACATCAACAGAATAGTTCTGAAATAAAATGAAATACAAGAAATAAAACACGATGAGACCGAAGACATCGACGAGCAGCTTTAATCTCTAAATAAAGAGAATATAAACAACAGTTGTTATAAAATCTGTCTCTCTCTCTGTCTCTCTGTGTCTCTCTGTCTCTCTCTCTGTCTCTCTCTCTGTCTGTCTCTCTCTGTGTCTCTCTCTGTCTGTCTCTCTCTGTGTCTCTCTCTCTGTCTCTCTCTCTGTCTCTCTCTGTCTGTCTCTCTCTCTGTCTCTCTGTCTCTCTCTCTCTGTCTCTCTGTCTGTCTCTCTGTGTCTCTCTCTCTGTCTCTCTGTGTCTCTCTCTCTGTCTCTCTCTCTGTCTCTCTCTCTGTGTCTCTCTGTCTCTGTCTCTCTCTCTGTGTCTGTCTCTCTCTCTGTCTCTCTCTGTCTGTCTCTCTCTGTCTCTCTCTCTGTCTCTCTGTCTCTCTCTCTGTCTGTCTCTCTCTGTGTCTCTCTGTCTCTGTCTCTCTCTCTGTGTCTCTCTCTCTGTCTCTCTCTCTGTCTCTCTCTGTCTCTCTCTCTGTCTCTCTGTCTCTCTCTCTCTGTCTCTCTGTCTGTCTCTCTGTGTCTCTCTCTCTGTCTCTCTGTGTCTCTCTCTGTGTCTCTCTCTCTGTCTCTCTGTCTCTCTCTCTCTGTCTCTCTGTCTGTCTCTCTGTGTCTCTCTCTCTGTCTCTCTGTGTCTCTCTCTGTGTCTCTCTCTCTGTCTCTCTGTCTCTCTGTGTCTCTCTCTGTGTCTCTCTCTGTCTTTGTCTCAAGTTCAATTCAAATTCAAATTCGCTTTATTGGCATGAAAGTTTTAACAACAATGTTGCCAAAGCATCAATCAATGAACAGAACAAAACAAATATATATATATTTATATACAACTAAAAGAAAGAAAAGAAAAGAAAGAAAAAAAGTATATATACATTTATATAGTATACCCTGTGTGTGTGTGTGTCTCTAGTCTCATGGCAGTGTTACATATTGTGCAGTTAACTTGATAAATTGTGGATCTTCTCCCAGACAGACTTTTAACAGTTCATCATGTTTTCCCTGATATGATGGATCTGCTGCAGTGATCTGCTGTAGGAAACCTCTCTCAGTTTGGTACAGGGGGCAGGAGAGGAGGAAACCTCTCTCTCAGTTTGGTACAGGGGGCAGGAGAGGAGGAAACCTCTCTCAGTTTGGTACAGGGGGCAGGAGAGGAGGAAACCCCTCTCTCAGTTTGGTACAGGGGGCAGGAGAGGAGGAAACCTCTCTCTCAGTTTGGTACAGGGGGCAGGAGAGGAGGAAACCTCTCTCAGTTTGGTACAGGGGGCAGGAGAGGAGGAAACCTCTCTCAGTTTGGTACAGGGGGCAGGAGAGGAGGAAACCTCTCTCAGTTTGGTACAGGGGGCAGGAGAGGAGGAAACCCCTCTCTCAGTTTGGTACAGGGGGCAGGAGAGGAGGAAACCTCTCTCTCAGTTTGGTACAGGGGGCAGGAGAGGAGGAAACCTCTCTCAGTTTGGTACAGGGGGCAGGAGAGGAGGAAACCTCTCTCTCAGTTTGGTACAGGGGGCAGGAGAGGAGGAAACCTCTCTCTCAGTTTGGTACAGGGGGCAGGAGAGGAGGAAACCTCTCTCTCAGTTTGGTACAGGGGGCAGGAGAGGAGGAAACCTCTCTCAGTTTGGTACAGGGGGCAGGAGAGGAGGAAACCTCTCTCTCAGTTTGGTACAGGGGGCAGGAGAGGAGGAAACCTCTCTCAGTTTGGTACAGGGGGCAGGAGAGGAGGAAACCTCTCTCAGTTTGGTACAGGGGGCAGGAGAGGAGGAAACCTCTCTCTCAGTTTGGTACAGGGGGCAGGAGAGGAGGAAACCTCTCTCAGTTTGGTACAGGGGGCAGGAGAGGAGGAAACCTCTCTCAGTTTGGTTCAGGGGGCAGGAGAGGAGGAAACCTCTCTCTCAGTTTGGTACAGGGGGCAGGAGAGGAGGAAACCTCTCTCAGTTTGGTACAGGGGGCAGGAGAGGAGGAAACGGGCCTCAGTCTCTGTTTCTCCTGAAGAGCCGTGTTCACAGACTCTTAGTTCTCTGGGCTTCCACTCTTTCTTATGCCGACCTGTTTCAGCCTGTAGCTGATGGTCGGTGAGTCTGTACATCGTTAGTGTTCGTCTTTGTTTGGGGTGATGTTGCTGATCAGATATTGTGCTGGAGAATACTCTCTATCCAGTGAGCGACAGCATTACAATTTATTGATGGATTTGATCTCATTCTTCCAAATGTCAATGTAAGTCTTTGTATTCTCTGTCTGTAGACAGCAGGTGAGTTTTGGAGAGAGTCTGGAGGTCTTGGGTTTTGAGGTGGCAGGTTTCTCTGGTGTTTCTCAGAGGGTCTGTCTCTGGACAGGCTGTTACTGAGAAAGGCTCTGTGGTGATAGGAAGCAGGATCAGCTTGTGCTGAGTGAACCTGGAACTTCATTGACCTTCTGATCATGTGTAGAGAGAGAGGGAAGTGTCCCAGCTCTGCTCTACATGCACGGGTTGGACAGTTTCTGTGGACCTTGAGGATTTCCTTGCAGAACTGAAGGTTGAGTTTCTCTGTGGGTGTTGTGTCCCATGAGGTGCCTCTGGGTCATTAGAGGGCCCCACACTTCACTTCCATACATGAGGATGGGTTTTATTACACTGTTCAATAGTTTTAGCCAAACTGTAACTGGAGGATTGAATGTATATAGTGAGCTGTTGATGCTGTAGTCGTGCCTTTTCTGTGAGGGAGTGTGTTGCCTTGTCCAGGCTGCTGATGAGCTGATGATGATGCCCAGATCATTATACTCCATTGTGCTGAAGTGTGGTCCCTCCTACCCTGAAAACATGTTTGGACTCCTGT